>NC_133327.1:689680258-689848036 GCF_042186555.1 Aquarana catesbeiana | reverse complement strand
CAATACTCCCAACAGCTTGTAGGTAGGAACTCTCCACGCAGCGCTCGCCACCTCACATGATACCACTGCGCCCAGGGCGGCTTCCCCTCCTGCCCACCCCTTTTCCCGGCCCTGACTACAGTATTTGTAGCTGCTGACTGATTTTTTTACAAACTGACCAGCTTTACGGCCGGCCTATGACCTGCGGCGCTTACATCCAAGCAGCCCAGAAGTACAGCGGGAGCTCTAAAAATAATCCCGAGATGCAAATGAGCAGATCTGGCCGATTATAGAAGGAAGCCTACATGACGGGGGTGCTTTGGAGGCCAGCGAATGTATAACTCTGGTGAGTTTATTGTGCCTGGAGTTGGGCTTTAAAGCCACAAAAAGGTTTGATTATAAGGATCCAACCGAGAAGACCCATATGTTGCCAGCATCTCACTTTAGACAAAATTATACAGGAAGTACCCCCCCCCCCCAGGAAATACTAAGGGACTTTGCGGGCAACTAATAGACAATAAAGTAGAAAAAATGATATTCAAATTTATTAATATAAAAATAGTGGTGCCTCAAACACCAACAATAATATGCATAAAGAAAATGAACAGAATCACATGACAAGTATATAAAACAATGCAAATCCTTCAATATTAAAGCCCAACGCGTTTCTGGACCTGTGGACCTATATATTTCCAAGTTGGGGGGGCACACTCTGAATGTGTGCCCCCCCCAACTTGTAAATATATAGCCATACAAAAAAATTTCTAGGCCCCGCACCCACTTAGACCCCTCTTCAGCAGCCGTGGTCTCTTCTTCTGTGGCCACACTACCTGTGGCAGTTTTTATTGCATCCCCTTCACCTGACTGGTATGTTTGTTTTTATCTGGCTTCAACGATGGTCGTTTCTTTGGCCCTGAATGTGATTCTGATGTATGATTTTGTCTCATTATGGAATGTCAATATAGCTTCACTACCTCGTATGAAATGCCCCTGAAGAAAGGACGCTATACAGGTCCAGAAACGCGTAGGGCTTAACATTGAAGGATTTGCATCGTTTTATATACTTGTGATTCTGTTCATTTTCCTTATGCATATTATTGTTGGTGTTTGATGCACCACAATTTTGATATTAATTACATTTGAATATATTTTTTCTACTTATTTGTCTATTAGTTGCCCACACAAAGTCCCTTAGTATTTCCTTGGGGGAGGGGGGGTACTTCCTGTATAATTTTTTCACAAAAGGTTTTGGCTACTGTTGTATTCGCTGTTCTATTTTCTTCTCTTCCTCAGAACTGAAGGGGTTATCGTCTTCTCTGGGAGCGAGGACCTCGGATGGCCTCGGCGTGGTGATAAATGAAAGTTGTGGTCCAATGTCTACCTGACACAATGTTCCCGTTTTATTACTCTGCCGAAACACAAGATGATGGAAGCAGCCGCACTTTTAAATTGCCCCTTCCATTATTCAAGCTTAATTACGGTATCCTCCCGAGGCTTATACTGAATATGTCCTGGCAGTGGGCCCCTCGCTTTCTCCTGTGTATCCTTTTCTTTCTGACCCCCGGGGGGGGGGGGGCTTTTATTTTCTTTCCGATCCCTGGGGGGGGGCACCGGATTATTATTTTTCAGAAGACACAGTGGAATCAGATCTGCTGGCTCATGGAAAACCTGGTTAAGATTGGAAGGCGCTTCCTGTGCAGTGCGCCATTAACTAATATCCACAGAATGGAAATGAAAAGTGCAGTGGGCGGCCGGCTGGCCCATCGGGGGTCATATTGATGCCTTCGGAGAACCCGCTGCACCAATATAATTCGGTCAGCTGCACTGCATCTCATCATCCCGGCTCCTCGGAATCCCTCCGTAGGTGTATGTACTTTTCTGAACTCCAGGGGAGGTATTAAAAAACATCACTGAATCCAGAATCAATTGATCTTTTTGTACATGAAGCATAAACACCCGACTCCGTTCTATGACTCTCTGTCTGCCAATGTACTTTTACAAACAATGCGGTCTACAAGGGGTTAGAGAAAGCTCACAGTTCACACCGGGGAGATTGCTATCGATTTTTACAACCAACTAATGGCTTTCAGATAAAAGTGATTTGGGCAGCTCTGGGCACCTTTATGGGACTCTGAATGTGTGCCCCCCCCCCCCCCCCCCCCAACTCCACTGGTGGTTCCGGGGCTCTCTTGTTCTTCTAGGGATCCCAGGACTGCAGGAGCCCTACGTGGAGGAGAAATACACACCTCCCAACTCTTTGAGATGGGAATGAGGGACACCTATCAGCAAAAGTATGCAGGCATAGGACACACCCCTTGCCACGCCCCCTTAAAGGAGAATTGTACAAAAAAACAAGATTGGTTAAACCCACAAGTGCTTTTTTTTTACCACTATTATTCCTTTATATTGGCTTTTGGAATTTACAAATGCAGCAATTTAGGAATCAGATGAAAGGTTTATCACTGGAAAACACTTTTTGATAGATAAAAACTGCATTTTTTATACATCTATACAGATCAGACCAAGATGAGGGACAAATGAGGAGGAATGAGGAACAGAGGGACATTGCTCCAAATTATTATTATTATTATTATTCAGGATTTATATAGCGCCAACAGTTTACTCAGCCCTTTACAATGTAAAAGGGAGACAATACAGTTATAATACAATAAAATACAAGAGGATTAAGAGGGCCCTGCTCAGAAGAGCTTACAATCTAATAGGGTGGGGGGGCAGGTGGTACAAAAGGTTGTAACTGTGGGGAATGAGCTGGTGGAAGTGGTAGGAGATGAGTTGGAGACGTGATTGGCTTTCCTGAAGAGATGAGTTTTCAGGGATCGCCTGAAGGTAGCAAGAGTAGAGGATAGCCGGACAGGTGGAGGTAGTGAGTTCCAGAGGATGGGAGAAGCTCTGGAGAAATCCTGGAGACGAGCATGGGAGGAGGAGATGAGATAGCTTGAGAGCAGGATGTCTTGAGAAGAGCGGAGAGGACGATTTGGGTGATATTTGGAGACAAGATTGGTGATGTAGCTCGGGGCAGAGTTGTGAATGGCTTTGTAGGTTGCGGTTAGTATTTTGAATTTAATTCGCATTGCGATCGGGATTCAGTGTAGGGATTGGAGGAGAGGGTTGGTGGACACTGAATGGGAGCCAGTGTAGGGATTGGAGGAAAGGGTTGGTGGACACTGAATGGGAGCCAGTGTAGGGATTGAAGGAGAGGGTTGGCAGACACTGAATGGAGACCAGTGTAGGGATTGGAGGAGAGGGTTGGCAGACACTGATTGGAGACCAGTGTAGGGATTGAAGGAGAGGGTTGGCAGACACTGATTGGAGACCAGTGTAGGGATTGGAGGATAGGGCTGGCAGACACTGAATGGAGACCAGTGTAGGGATTGGAGGAGAGGGATGGCAGACACTGAATGGAGACCAGTGTAGGGATTGGAGGAGAGGGTTGGCAGACACTGAATGGAGACCAGTGTAGGGATTGGAGGAGAGGGTTGGCAGACACTGATTGGAGACCAGTGTAGGGATTGGAGGATAGGGCTGGCAGACACTGAATGGAGACCAGTGTAGGGATTGGAGGAGAGGGTTGGCAGACACTGAATGGAGACCAGTGTAGGGATTGGAGGAGAGGGTTGGCAGACACTGAATGGAGACCAGTGTAGGGATTGGAGGAGAGGGATGGCAGACACTGAATGGAGACCAGTGTAGGGATTGGAGGAGAGGGTTGGCAGACACTGAATGGAGACCAGTGTAGGGATTGGAGGATAGGGCTGGCAGACACTGAATGGAGACCAGTGTAGGGATTGGAGGAGAGGGATAGCAGACACTGAATGGAGACCAGTGTAGGGATTGGAAGAGAGGGTTGGCAGACACTGAATGGAGACCAGTGTAGGGATTGGAGGAGAGGGATGGCAGACACTGAATGGAGACCAGTGTAGGGATTGGAGGAGAGGGATGGCAGACACTGAATGGAGGTCAGTGTAGGAAATGGAGGAGAGGGTTGGCAGACACTGAATGGAGACCAGTGTTGGGATTGGAGGAGAGGGTTGGCAGACACTGAATGGAGACCAGTGTAGGGATTGGAGGAGAGGGTTGGCAGACACTGAATGGAGGTCAGTGTAGGAAATGGAGGAGAGGGTTGGCAGACACTGAATGAAGACCAGTGTTGGGATTGGAGGAGAGGGTTGGCAGACACTGAATGGAGACCAGTGTAGGGATTGGAGGAGAGGGTTGGCAGACACTGAATGGAGACCAGTGTAGGGATTGGAGGAGAGGGTTGGCAGACACTGAATGGAGACCAGTGTAGGGTTTGGAGGAGAGGGGTGGTGGCCAGTGTAGGGATTGGAGGAGAGGGTTGGCAGACACTGAATGGAGACCAGTGTAGGGATTGGAGGAGAGGTTGGCAGACACTGATTGGAGACCAGTGTAGGGATTGGAGGAGAGGGTTGGCAGACACTGAATGGAGACCAGTGTAGGGATTGGAGGAGAGGGATGGCAGACACTGAATGGAGACCAGTGTAGGGATTGGAGGAGAGGGTTGGCAGACACTGAATGGAGGTCAGTGTAGGAAATGGAGGAGAGGGTTGGCAGACACTGAATGGAGACCAGTGTTGGGATTGGAGGAGAGGGTTGGCAGACACTGAATGGAGACCAGTGTAGGGATTGGAGGAGAGGGTTGGCAGACACTGAATGGAGACCAGTGTAGGGATTGGAGGAGAGGGTTGGCAGACACTGAATGGAGACCAGTGTAGGGTTTGGAGGAGAGGGGTGGTGGCCAGTGTAGGGATTGGAGGAGAGGGTTGGCAGACACTGAATGGAGACCAGTGTAGGGATTGGAGGAGAGGGTTGGCAGACACTGAATGGAGACCAGTGTAGGGATTGGAGGAGAGGGATGGCAGACACTGAATGGAGACCAGTGTAGGGATTGGAGGAGAGGGATGGCAGACACTGAATGGAGGTCAGTGTAGGGATTGGAGGAGAGGTTGGCAGACACTGATTGGAGACCAGTGTAGGGATTGGAGGAGAGGATTGGCAGACACTGATTGGGAGCCAGTGTAGGGATTGGAGGAGAGGGTTGGCAGACACTGATTGGAGACCAGTGTAGGGATTGGAGGAGAGGGTTGGCAGACACTGATTGGGAGCCAGTGTAGGGATTGGAGGAGAGGGTTGGCAGACACTGATTGGGAGCCAGTGTAGGGATTGGAGGAGAGGGTTGGCAGACACTGATTGGGAGCCAGTGTAGGGATTGGAGGAGAGGGTTGGCAGACACTGAATGGAGACCAGTGTAGGGATTGGAGGAGAGGGTTGGCAGACACTGAATGGAGGTCAGTGTAGGGATTGGAGGAGAGGGTTGGCAGACACTGAATGGAGACCAGTGTAGGGATTGGAGGAGAGGGTTGGCAGACACTGATTGGAGACCAGTGTAGGGATTGGAGGAGAGGGTTGGCAGACATTGATTGGGAGCCAGTGTAGGGATTGGAGGAGAGGGTTGGCAGACACTGAATGGAGGTCAGTGTAGGGATTGGAGGAGAGGGTTGGCAGACGCTGAGCGATTGGTAAGGTGGATAAGTCTGGCAGCAGCATTCATGATAGACTGAAGAGGGGAGGAGCCTATGGAGAGGCAGACCAATGAGAAGGGAGTTGTAATAGTCATGACGAGAGATAACAAGGGAGTGAATGAGGAGCTTGGTGGCTTCATTTGTTAAAAAGGGGTGAATTTTAGAGATGTTATGAAGGTGAATTCTACAAACTTTTGACAATGATTGGACTTGAGGCTGAAATGACAAGTCAGAGTCTAGGATTACACCGAGTACCCTGACGTGAGGGGAGGGACTGATGGTTGCATTGTTGATTTTGATGGAAAAGTCATGGAGGGGGGCACGGGCGGGGGGGAATATTAATAGCTCAATTTTAGAGAGATTTAATTAAAGGAAGTGGTGCCACATCCATGCTGATATGTCAGTTAGTAAGTTAGTAATGCGAGAGGAGACTGAAGGAGTGAGGTGAGGAGTAGACAGAGAGATTTTGGTGTCATCAGCGTATAAATCAGGGACAGTTGGAGCTGTGGAAATATATTTCCAATATTTAAAAAAAATGATATATGTCTAATTCATCCCAAAGGTGTTCTATCGGGTTGAGGTCAGGACTCTGTGCAGGCCAGTCAAGTTCCTCCACCCCAAACTCGCTCATCCATGTCTTTATGGACCTTGCTTTGTGCACTGGTGGGCAGTCATGTTGGAACAGGAAGGGGCCGTCCTCAAACTGTTCCCACAAAGTTGGGAGCATGAAATTGTCCAAAATGTCTTGGTATGCTGACGCCTTAAAAGTTTCCTTCACTGGAACTAAGGGGCCAAGCCCAACCCCTGAAAAACAACCCCCACACCTTAATCCCCCCTCCACCAAATGGTTTGGACCAGTGCACAAACAAAGGTCCATAAAGACATGGATGAGTGAGTTTGGGGTGGAGGAACTTGACTGGCCTGCACAGAGTCCTGACCTCAACCCGATAGAACACCTTTGGGATGAATTAGAGCGGAGACTACGAGCCAGGCCTTCTCGTCCAACATTAGTGCTTTACCCCACAAATACGCTTCTGGAAGAATAGTCAAAGATAGTTCTTAATGACATTGGCTGTATGTTTGGGGTGGTTGTCCTCCTGCAGGATAAATTTAGGGCCAATAACACGCCTCCTCGGTTGTATGGCATGATGTGTATCTGCCTGTATTTCTCAGCATTGAGGACACCATTGATCCTGACTAAATCTCCAACTCCATTTGCAGAAATGCAGCCCCCAAATGTGGCAAGGAACCTCCACCATGCTTCACAGTTTGCTGTAGATGCTCATTATTGAGCTGCTCTCCAGCCCTGTCCCCAACACAATGCCTCCTACTACATCCCAATATTTCACATTTTGAAATCATTGTTAGCATCAGGTGAAGTCAGGGTATGTACACACATTCTGTACACGTTTGTGCTCTTCTGGACTTTGGTTCACATAGGTTGGACTTGATGGACTTGTGTCTTTTTCAACCTCACCTACTATGTAACTATGTAATTATGGTTCATTCTGCTTCCAGTTGAGGTTTTTCTCAGTTCCTCCAGGTATATTTTGGATTAATTGTGCATTCTTCTTTTAATATAGTTTTGGGTATATTAGACACTTCACCTGCTGTCCAGTGATGCTCTGGTTCTTTAGACTAGTGAACACCTTTGAGAAACAAATTTAAGCAGAATGTAGATTTGGGAACTTTATTGAAGTTCAGTGATTTCGGTACAATAAAGAAGTATTCCAGGTATGGATTGTTTGGACCAATTTTGTAACTATGTGTATCCCATACCTGTGGGATCCCGCTATAAGCTGGAAATCATTGTATAGACACCACTACTACAGGTATCTCCACTAGCTTGTAAAGCAATCTCTGAATGGTGCCAATTCCAAGCAGCCGACCTTCTGTGGTCACAATGTATGTAGAAGGGCAGCCACTCAGAATGGGACCAAGAAGCTAGTGGAGATCACTGTAGTAGCGGTGTAGTAGTGGTAGTGGTAGTGATTTTCAGCTTCTAGAGGGATCCCACAGGTATGGGATATACTGTACATAGATGGTCTAAGCTGATCCAATGTAAATCTGTAAAAATATCCATACCTGGAGTTCTTCTTTAAGTTACTATCCTACTCCAGTTACCTCCAGTAGCTTCCAGGTCCTGTTCCTAAAGGCTGTCCTGCTGCATTGCGAACACAGGAGGTCAGTCCCTTGGCACGGGTGCCATTCAGAGATCGCTTTGCAAGCTAGTGGAGATCCCTGTACTAACGGTATAGTAGTGGTGCCTTGGACAGTGATTTCTAGCTCTTAGAGGGATCCCACAGGCATTGGGTGGTTGAAGAATGATACAAAGATTATTAATTGCAACATTGGTACAAAAGAAATAACATAGCATAGATTTTCCCTAGAAAGGCATATTCTGTTCCCAACAGTCTGCCAAATTACGGTGACATCTGACTAACAACTATCTCCTAGCTTGTGGGACAAAATCTACCGGTAGATAGACTCATGCACAGCTGAGCTTTTACTTTAAAGGCCAATATTTGTCCATCATTCCACTGGAAGCACCTGCTTACAACTTGATGCCTTGATTGTAACCCCAATGCTGTGGACTACATGCCCATTTACTTAGCTTTACTTACTTTGCCTGAGTCTGACTCTTCTCCTGTGTTTGCCCAAATGTTTGATGGTGAAAGCAGAGTTCAAAATGAACCAGTTGTGCCTATGCAGGTCTATGCCACAGGATGACTTTAAAGTTGGCCAATCGGAAATTATCAAATTTTTTTTGGGGTTCGAAGCAGCACCGTGTGGCAAGGTCGGTTCTTTACCGAGCGCGGGATAGAGGCGGAGTGGAACTACCTAACCTCCTTTGGTATCATCAAGCGGCCCAACTGTTCCAGATCTCCATTTTTTCTTCCAGGGCAATTAAGCCGGATTGGGCCCATATGGAATGTCAGGCTGTACCACAATTCACACTGGAGGATCTAATGTGGTGTCCCCCAAAAGCAAAGGCCCTCCATTTTAGCTCCAATGCTTTCCCACTCTCTGTCCTTATGGGATGGCCTGGGATGTCTTCCGGAATTAACCTTGAAAATCAGACCGCTGGCACACATCTTCTGTAACCTTCGGTTCCCTCCGGGTATGGACATTCAAGCATTTAAGTGGTGGCTGGACAAAGGGATGTAAAAGATCGGGCACTTTTTAAATCAACTGGCACAAATTACTCTTAGCTTCTGTATCAGAAATTTAGACATGCCCCCCTCTGAAAAGCTCAGATTCTTCCAACACTTTTTAGACTCGTGGGTGCAGAAACCTAATCCCCCCTCTATTACCTTATATGAACATTGGTGTGGTCAGGCTATGGAGCAAAGGGGTGGTGGTGGGGGATAACTGTGATATACAAGTCGCTTGCTACAGTTTCAATGAAAACCCTTTATATGTGCCCAGGCTTGAGCACATAAGGGGGTACTCAATATTTCCTTGATTGAAGCCAATTTGAAAGGACTGATGAGATGGTATCTCGTCCTGGCCAAATTAGCAAAAAAATTTCCTTCAACTCCCCCCCCCCCCCCCTGTGTTTTCGTGATTGCGATCGGAAAGATGCTTCACGTCTGGTGGGACTGCCTCCAAAATCCAAAGACTTTTGGAACAGAATATTTCACACTTTGAGGAAAATCCCCCTTTCCAAATCCCCTCAGATAGCTCTACTTAATTTCCCATTTGAATCCGCACCTTCATTTTCTTGGGGCCAAAACGACCATTGCTAGGGCGTGGAAGACGCCAACTGTTTTCTATGTGATGGCTAAAAGGAAAATATCTTGGATTATGGCCCAGGAGAAGATGGTCAGTGTCCTCCAAGATTCAGGGTGAAAATTGGAAGCTATTTGAGAACCTTGGGCCAAATATGTGCACCTATCGCTGTTATAATTATGAATGTTTTTCCTTCAAATAAACGGGCGATTCCTTTTAGGCTTCTGGAACTCTCTCTCTCTCTCTTCTTTTCTTATCCTACTTTTTCATTTTCCTCTCTTTCTCTATTCTCTTTGATCTATTTCCATTCATGTTACGGGGTTGGGACCTGAGCCTAGGGAAATGGTAGGTTCTTCGTAGAGATGCCTTCAGACATACTCTGTTCTCAGGTATCTCTACCTACCTGTAGCTTAGCAATTATCTAAGAAGAACCATTATGGAGGAGAAACTCCATTTATTGTTGCCACCATCTCAAAAATATTATATATAAAGAGTAAGTACCCCCCCGGTACAAAGGGATTTTAAGGATGAACTTTTTGAGGACACAATATTTTCAAAAAATAGAAAAATGTATTTCATAAAAGCAGTGTAACGGTCAAAGATAACAACCATGCACAAAATGATACATAATATCCATATATATATAGTATATTAGAAAAGAGCACTTCTCCTATAGCCCGACGCGTTTCGGGAGATTCAAGATAAATCCCTTCTTCGGGGGCATGAAGGAGACAATAGTTGGAGACGCTCAATACTACATTCATGGAATCAAGTATTTATTAAAAAGGATTATTAGGATGGTGCTGATCAGAAATGGAGACAGCGGACACTGCTGTTCTGGGGTTCTCCGAGAGACAAACGCCGCTACTCTTCCACCAAGGATTGATATCCCCATAATTCCAGCCATATACTGCTCTGCACGAACCTGCTGCTGGGATTTACACTTTTTGGGGATCCTTGTGAGGGATCTCTCGAGCTTTGAGGACTTATACTTTACTGGGTGACCTTCTTTTCATTTTGGATATGTGTCTCCATTTCTGATCAGCACCATCCTAATAATTTTTTTCTAATAAATACTTGATTCCATGAATGTAGTATTGAGCGTCTCCAACTATTGTCTCCTTCATTTCCCTGAAGAAGGAATTTATCTTGAATCTCCCGAAACGCGTCGGACTATAGGAGAAGTGCTCTTTTCTTATATATTATATATGGATATTATGTATCATTTTGTGCATGGTTGTTATCTTTGACCATTACACTGCTTTTATGAAATACATTTTTCTATTTTTTGAAAATATTGTGTCCTCAAAAAGGTTCGCCCTTAAAACCCCTTTGTACCGGGGGGAGGGGTACTTACTCTTTATATACCTGTAGCTTAGCAGTCCTGGTCTTGGTAGAATGCCTCTCACATTTTAAACCTAAAGTGTATGTGAAACAGTATACAAGTTGGCTTGGTAAAGAGTTAGACCCCCATATACACTATACAACTTTTGTTGTCTGATTTCCTTTTAGATTTACCAAAACCACGTAGCACAAGGCCCTGCCTGATTGTATACAAATTGAAATTTTTAAGGTTTGACCTCCATATTATATGGTTTTGGTCAATCTAAAACATCTACAGGAAATTGTATAGAGTGTATCCAGTTTAAATCCTTTCTTTATAAGTTTGCTTCACTTGTTCAGTTAGAAACATTATGTTAATTCTGTTTCACTTGCAGTGTAGTTGATGGACAGAGACCTGATGGGGTCGGTTCCTCGGTTCTGCCCCCCCCCCCCCCCCCGGGGATCTCTATCCGATTCAAGTGACGCATTTTTTCTTGCTTTAGTGATTCCTCCTCTTCTTCTTCTGATTCACGATCCACCGGAGAATCTCCTTTGATCTGTTCATGGCTAAGTTTGTGGGAATATCTATTTCTTTTTTTATTCCATTCACAAGTTGTAGCATCATGGATACCTTTTTTACATTCCATCCTGTACCCTGAGATGTCTGTTGCCTTCTTTTGATATCAAGAAAAATCCAAAGCCAGCCCTTTACTCTTGCAGTTGCTTTCAATGCCTGGAGTGAGGAGAAGCTTGGTGTAAAGTTGACCCTGGTCAGAGCTCACAAGCACTAAGTACCCCCTGCCACCCCATGTGACAGTTCTGGTGTCTTACAGGCCAATCAACAAGTAACAGAACTGTCACATGGGAGGGGTGGGAGTGAGTTCCGGGGCTTCCATGTCCAGAAGTATTACTGTTTACTCCCAATGGTGAACCGATTAGTGGGGAGCCAAAGATAGGTGACTATAAGCTACTGTAGAAACCAGCATTAATATGGACCTCTTCCTTTCTCATGTTTTGATTTGAATTTCTTTTTCCACAAGCATTTCTTAAGGGAAAGTCTTCCTCTTTCCCTCTCCAAGCTTAGCCTTAGCTTAGGGGTCTCCAAAATTTCTAAAAAAAGGGCCAGTTTGCCGCCTATCAGACTTTGGTGGTGGGTGGGGGGGGGATGGTGGACTCTAGAAAATGCCTCAGCATCATGGGTAAACAATTGCCTTGTGGTCAGCGGGTAAAAAAAATACATAGCACCTAATGGTTAGTAGGAGGAGGAAATATGCCCCATCATTGGTGTCAGTGGGAGGAAAAGTGCCCCATCTTTGGTATCAGTGGGAGAAATAGTGTCCCATCATTGGCGTCAGTGGGAGGAATAGTGTCCCATTGCTGGTGTCAGTGGAAGAATAATGACCCATCATTGGTGTCAGTGGGGGGGGGGAATAGTGCCACATCGTTGATGTTAAAGGGGAGGAATTGTACCAAATCATTGGTGTCAGTGGGAGAAATAGTTCCCCATCGTGTCAGTGGGAGGAATAATGGCCCATTGTTGGCATCAGCTGGAGGAATTGTGTCCCATTATCAGAGTCAATGGGAGAAATAGTGCCCCATCATTGGTGTCAGTGGGAGGAATAGTGCCCCATCATTGGTGTCAGTGGGAGGAATAGTGCCCCATCATTGGTTTCAGTGGAAGGAATAGTGCCCCATAATTGGTATCAGTGGAAGGAAAAGTGCCCCATCATTTTGTGTAAGTGGAAGAAATAGATCCCCATCATTGGTGTCAGTGGGAGGAATATAATGCCCCTTCATTAGTATCAGTGGAAGGAATAATGCCCCATCATTGCTATCAGTGGGAGGAATAGTGCCCCATCATTGGTGTCAGTGGGAGGAATAGTGTCCCATCATTGGTGTCAGTGGGAGGAATAGTGCCCCATCATTGGTATCAGTGGGAGGAATAGTGCCCCATCATTGGTGTCAGTGGGAGGAATAGTGTCCCATCATTGGCATCAGTGGAAGGAATAGTGCCCCTACACTGGTGTCAGTAGAAGGAATAGTGCCCCTACACTGGTGTCAGTAGAAGGAATAGTGTCCCATCATTGGTATCAGTGGAAGGAATAGTGTCCCATCATTGGTATCCGTGGAAGGAATAGTGCCCCATCATTGGTGTCAGTGGGTGGAATAGTGCTCCATCATTGGTATCAGTGGGAGGAATAGTGTCCCATCATTGGTGTCAGTGGAAGGAATAGTGTCCCATCATTGGTATCAGTGGGAAGAATAGTGCCCCATCATTGGTATCAGTGGGTGGAATAGTGCTCCATCATTGGTATCAGTGGGAGGAATAGTGCCCCATCATTGGTATCAGTGGGGGGAATAGTGCCCCATCATTGGTGTCAGTGGGAGGAATAGTGTCCCATCATTGGTATCAGTGGGAGGAATAGTGTCCCATCATTGGTGTCAGTGGGAGGAATGGTGCCCCATCATTGGTGTCAGGAATAGTGCCCCATCATTGGTGTCAGTGGAAAGAATGGTGCCTCTTTCTTGTTGTTGGTAGCAGGAAAAGCACCTCCTAACAGGGGTTAATAATGCCCCTAGGGCTGGATAATGGCAAGCAAAGGGCTGCATGTGGTCCGCAGGCTGTAGTATGGAGACCGCTTCCTTAGGGAACAGATAACAGATAACTTACACATACCCACAAGATTTATGCAACTTGATGTATTTGCATCTCTGGTCATCGGAAGGAATTTCTTCAGGCCCATCGCTCTCTAGATCTTGGGATGTGTCCAGCTTTACCCATAATCCTCTAGGAGCTGCTTTACAATTCATCAGTCTGTTGCCCACATAGATAAACATTATTACCGATCGTCCATTTGTTGAAAGCTAATGTTTTGATTTAGTAACGATAATGGAACACCAGAGGAATGCACCGGGAAGGGTTTTAGCACAAGCTGAAGATTACCATTAAGCCAGGCGGCATTTTTGTATATTTTTTACGCTGACCACAGCTGCCAAATGGGCGACAGAAAAGAGATCTTAAAATTCTTCTAGATAATTTGCTTTTAATTTTACTGTAAGCTCCAATAATGTCTACTTAGAGAGGGATTGGAGTGTTTACAGAATGTGACAAATTATAGCAAATCCTCAATTATGCAAATGTAAGGATGGTATTGTAAAGTGAGCGATGGCGCTCGGCGAGCGCGGCGAATCCCTTCGATATTTCTGTCACGGTTCATTAATTAGTGCGTGCGCTCCTCTCGCCTAATCACTTCTCTCCACCGAGGGATCTTATTAGAGGCATCAGAGAGAGGACGGGGCACGTATTAATAATCAGACGCTCTCGCCTCTCATTTCCTCCCGCGCTCTTTTCCTCTTCTTGGAACTTGGAGACGTCACGTCGGGGGTTTGTTTTATGAAGGTGGAAAATTCATTATTTTCCTTTTGTCACACCTCGGCCTGTTTTCCTCGGCCTTTCCGCCGGTTTAACAAACTTGCCACAAAGGGGCTGTTTGTTTGCGACAGTTTTCTGCGTACTCACAAATCTGTTCAGTTTGGGTCAAATCTAGTTGGAGCAAAACCAATTTCATAATTTTTTATGACCATGCATGATGAGTCTGGGACTTTAAAGGTGCCAAAATGAGTTTACAATATGATCATGTGAGGTAAACATACATATTTTTTCAATATCAAATTTTTAAAATAATGATAAAAGTTATCAAAATAACTTGCAATTCCAACAACAGTGCAGCCACTTCTGCTCTACATGTTTCACCCAGAAGAGCTTCCTCAGGAACTTAAGAGTGCTGCATAAAGTTGATTACTGTTTGGTTAATTAGAGTTATTTAAACATCTTCTTTTATACATATTTTAGGTGATTTTTTCCCCTTGTCTTTTCCCTATAGTTGCACAGCGCCCCATGGGCTTTGGCTCTAGAGGAACTCCTATACTCCATTGATCCGAGTTTTGATTTTTTAAGCATCTGGTAGGCCTCTTTTCTTAATTCAATATATTTTGTGTAATTATTCATGTAAAACCAAGTCTAAATGACAAAAAGATAATTGTAATGATATCTCTATAAATACATAAATGTTTGTCTTTTTCACCTATAGCATAAACTTTATGCAGCACTCTCAAGTCTCCTGAGGAAGCTCTTCTGGGCGAAACATGTAGAGCAGAAGTGGCTGCACTGTTGTATGAATTGCATGACCTCACATGATCATGTTGTAAACTCATTTTGGCACCTTTAAAGTCCCGCTCTTAGTGTCCCTAAATTTGCTTATAATTGGGATGTGGTGCCTACTTCGGCTTTTTTACTGCCCAAACCTTGCATTTATTGCATGGTGAGTCATAAATAGGATTGGACCTAGTGTGCAATGGCCCAGAAAAAATTCAATGTATGAAGTCACAACCCAGGATTAAAGAGACCCTGCCGCACAGTGGCGGCTGGTGGAGGGCGCAAACAATCCACCGGTTGCCATCCCCCCTCGGATCGGTAGAGTCGGTCACAGGAACCCCCCTCCCGGTGGGTCAGTTGGTCAATCCCAAGCCTCGCTCTTACCCCATCTAGGTCGTGGGCAGCCAGCGCTTCCTCTGGGCAGTGGGTGGAGTCTCCTCCTCCTGGTGTTTCACGGCGGCTTCCCCTGCGTCTTCTCCCTCCTCCTCCCCGGCGGCCAATAGGATCTCTTCTCCTCCCGGCCAGTCGGGTGATGGGTCTAAGGACCCGCTTCCTGATTGGCCGGGAGGATGATCAGTGACTTCCTACTTCCAAACTGTCATTTGAAGTAAAACACATAGCCAATTATTAATCTCCACATTTTTTTTATTGTGCATTAAAAAAAGAAAACAAATAAAATTAGACATGCTATCTGCCAATAGAATTTAACCAAAAAGTGCATTCTATGCATCCAAAAATATAGAAAATATACCAAATCAAATCATTATTATTCAACCAAAAAATAAAATTAAAAGCCTCATGCATGTGTCCTGCTTCTTAATATAGGGGGTCAGCAATGCCAAGAGTTGGTGAAAGCAGGGGTCCGTCATCCGGAGATAATTCTGAAAATCATCCGGATTATTCTCCTGGAGCTCCCGCAGCAAAGGCATATGACATAATTGGTCACCATTAATAAAGCAACCAATTTTTGGTCCAATAAATCCTCCTCCTCCTGTTCCTGGACTGGACTTGGGTCAAAGCAATAACTCCAAGGCCAATAATAAATAACACGTTATCTCCTCCGATTCCGCAACATGGCTGGTTGACGAATGGCTGTTCAGAAACGAACTAAAAAGCGCGAAATGAAAAGCGTAAAATGAAAAGCGCGAAATGAAAAGCGCGAATCAACACTCACCAAACTTCTACTAACACGCAATTAGCAGAAGGAGCCCAAAGGGTGGCGCCTGACAATTGAACTTCCCCATTATCGGCTCGTAGTACGTCTAGTACGTCACTACGCTCGTGTTTTTTGGCCGACAATTGTGTACCGTTTGTATGCAAGACAAGTTCCCAGCACATACCCTCCGGACAAAAGTCTGATGCTTTGTCTGCGGAAAATGCGATCGTGTGTTCGAGGCTTTAGCCTCCAAAATCTTTGTATACACCTATACAGCCCAATCCGGCTACAGCCCGATTGAACCTGATGGGATCACACAGAATCAATTTTGCCTTCTTTTACAGCTCTTAACTGCTGAAAAACCATTTCTAAGGCATTATAAACAAAATACTTAATTCTAGCTGAAACCATACACAGAACTGATAAAGCTCTTATTCATGCTAAAATGGAAGCAATCAAAAGAGACTGAGACGGTCAATTTGAGGAACTCTGGCTTCCTTGGGTTAAGCATTGTTTATGTCCAGACTGATGACACTCTATTATTGCCTTGGTAATGTTCCTCTATTTGTCTTGACTATACTTTCTATTCATTTGGGATCGCATCACCACTTGTAACCCCCCCCCCCCCCTTCATTCCCCCCCCCCTTTTTTTCTACCCTCTTCTCTCTATCTACTCCTATTTTTTGTTCTTCTTTTCATATTGTGTGGTCCTTAACCACTTCCGGACCGCCGCACGCCAATGTACGTCCAAACTTTGAAGGGGTATATCGTTGTTATGGGAGCAGCTAGCTGCCATAACACCGGTATCCCCGTTTTCGTGCGGCAGTCCTCTTTCTGATAAAAGTGGTCCCTGCTGTGGATTCGCCGTGAGATCACTTTTATCGGTGGCGGGAAAGGCCCCCCCCCTCCCGCCGCGATCCGGTGCCCTCCGCCGTTTACCGGAGCCGTCGGTAGCGGCGGAGGCGATCGCACCCGTCTCCCTCCTGTGCCTGGAGACGAGTGAGGCTAAGATGGCGCCCGCTCGTCTCCATGACACTGCTGGGCGGAAGCGACGTCAAAATGTCACTTCCGCCCACGCCTCTTAAAGGCACATTTTTTTCAATGTCATTTTTTTTAAATGATTTTTTTTTTTTGCATTTTAGTGTAAATATGAGATCTGATGTCTTTTTGACCCCCCCAGATATCATATTTAAGAGGACCTGTCATGCTTTTTTCTATTACTAGGGATGTTTACATTCCTTGTAAAAGGAATAAAAGTGACACAATTTTTTAAAAAAACCCCCGACGAGCTCACGCGCAGAAGCGAACGCATACGCGAGTAGTGCCCGCATATGAAAACGGTGGTCAAACCACACATGTGAGGTATCACCGGTAGAGCGAGAGCAATAATTCTAGCCCTAGACCTCCTCTGTAACTCCAAAACATGCAACCTGTATAATTTTTTAAACGGCGCCTATGGAGATTTTTTAGGGTAAAAGTTTGACGCCATTCCACGAGCGGGCGCAATTTTGAAGCGTGACATGTTGGGTATCAATTTACTTGGTGTCACATTATATTTCACAATATAAAAAAAATTGGGATAACGTTACTGTTGTCTTATTTTTTTATTCAAAAAAGTGAATTTTTTCCAAAAGAAAGTGCGCTTATAAGACCGCTGCGCAAATAGGGTGTGACAGAAAGTATTGCAACGACTGCCATTTTATTCTCTAGGGTGATAGAAAAGAAAACCATATATAATGTTTGGGGGTTCTAAGTAATTTTCTAGCAAAAAAAACCTGTTTTAAACATGTAAACACCTAAAATCCAAAACAAGGCCGGTCCTTAAGTGGTTACAAACATATTATCTCTTCTGTTTTTATTATATACCTATTACATTGATCTCCTTATTAGTGCTCTTGCAAAATGAACCAATAGTCACTAACTTACCTTTTTTCCTTCTGATGGAATTTTCAAATGCTTTCCATGTAAAACTTTATTGGTTTATTTGTCGCTCTACTCGTTACATTTTTACGTTGTTATGTACTCATCCTGTTCATAAATCGATGTGTTTAGCTTCATTGCTATTTGAATATTGTAGCACCATCCTTGTATGTACTCAATTTATCGATCTATGTTAGATTTACCACTTAAAGTGGTTGTAAACCCTTACAGACCCCTTTTTGACCTACAGGTAAGACTAGATTAAGGCTTACCTGTAGGTCCAAGAAATATCTCCTAAACCTAAACGATTTAGGAGATATTTGCAGAAATAGCAGCACCGATGTCTACGGCGCATGCGCCGTAGACAGCGGCGCGCAAGTGCACTGAGCGCACCGCTGCTAACGACAATATGCCGTTAGTGGCGGCTCGCATGCGCGGGAGTGATGTCATCGCGGCTCAGGCCAATCACAGCGCGGGAGCCATGATACCCAGAAGGAAGATGGACGCTCCATACCCGAGGGGAAAGCGGTGACATCGCAGGCTCCTGTGTCAGGTAAGGGACACATAATGGGCTACTATGTGATGCGATGCGATGCGATGCATAGTAGCCCATTATGCTTTACCTTTGCAGGGAAACAAAGAGGAAGTAAACCCATCAGGGTTCACTTCCTCTTTAAGGACCGGAAGGATTTACCCCCCTTAACGACCAGGGCATTTTTTGCGATGCGGCACTGCGTTGATTTAACTGACAATTGCGTGCGACGTTGTACCCAAACAAAATTGACATACTCTTTTTCCCCACAAATAGAGATTTTTTTTGGTGGTATTTGATCACCTTTGCGGTTTTTATTTTTTGCGCTATAAACAAAAAAGAGCGACAATTTAGAAAAAAAAAAATTTGCTATAATAAATATCCCCCCAAAAATGTAAAAAAAACAAATTTCTTCATCAGTTTAGGCCGATACGTATTCTTCTACATATTTTTGGTAAAAAAAAAAAAATCGCAATAAGCGTATATTGATTGGTTTGTGCAAAAGTTATAGCGTCTACAAAATAGGGGATAGATTTATAGCATTTTTATTATTATTATTTTTTTTTCTTTTACTAGTAATGGTGGTGATCATCGATTTTTAGCAGGACTGCGACATGGCGGCGGACAGATCGGACACTTTTGACACTTTTTTGGGACCATTGACATTTATGCAGCGATCAGAGCTAAAAATAGCCTCTGATTACTCTATAAATGTCACTGGTAGGGAAGGGGTTAACACTAGGGGGCGATCAAGGGGTTAAGTGTTCTCTAGGGAGGTGTTTCTAACTGTGGGGGGGGAGGGGACTGACAGGGAATAGAGAGAGATCGCTGTTCCTGATTACTAGGAACAGCAGATCTCTCTCTACTTCCCTGACAGAGCGAGAACTGGTCTGTTTACATTGACAGATCCCCATTCTGTCTCTGTCAGAAGGGATCGCTGGCGGACATCGCGGCTGCCGGCCACGCACATCGGCCCCGACGTCACACGGCGCTATATCTCTTAAAGTGACCACCGCACACATATGGCGATACGCGCAGGGGAGCCAACCTGCCGCCGTATACCGACAGCGGCTTGTCAACAAGTAGTTAAATGATAATAAACAAATTTTGACGAGAGAAAGATTAGGCACAACGCTGTCCTCCAGAAAGACCTGCTACATGTGTCAGTCTTTCCCCTTGTTAGTCCCTGACCATGCTGATGGACTCAACACCGTCCTCCTTGCTCCCACTGGCTCTTAGGAAAAGATTCCTTTCAAACTACAATACTGTCAGGATCTCCCCCCCCCCAAGCCAGCTCCAGCCCAAGGAACAGCAGAGACCCCCCCCCCCCCGGCAGGGGTTCCCATCAAGGACCATCGACAGTCTCCTCAGCACTCCATCTCCATCTTCCACCCGGCTCCTCAGCCAGCATGACTCATCCATATCATCCAAATTTTATGGGCTGGCTCAGCCACCATGCCAGGCCCACTGCCTGGGGATTGCAGATCAACCCTCCTGGCCTCCGCCCTCCAGCTTCTAGAAGTTTCTCCAGAATCCCAGAACCAGGGGGAAGCACCAAACACCTGCATTTTACTGTGTGAGTCATCCAGCCCTGGCCTAAAGTAAGCCCATGACCCAATTAAGACCCACAAGTCAAGCATCAGTCAAAACATACATTTTCCTGCACTCACACTAGAGGGTACTACATATCAAGTCAAGTAAAAAATAATAATGGGCACGGCGCCAAATATGAACGTGCACTCTCACAACCTGATGCTGCTCCTAAAATTAGTGAATACTAATAAACAATAGACAAAACAATAAAGGGCGCATCAATAGTGCAATAATTAACAACAAATATCAACAAATATCGCGTTACCTCCTGAGGTAACACAATATTTATTGTTAATGATTGCACTATTGATGCGCCATTTTTTGTTTTGTCTATATCATAAATGGTTGCCTTGTTTTGTATTTCATAATGTAGTGTTTTTACTTTTTGTTCATCTCCTCCAGCTTCTTTAGCCACTTCCTGTCTACATGAACTCCCGTCAGCATCCGCTGCCCATTATTCGTCTCAGCCGCCTTTCTAAAGGTAATAACTGGGGGCCATGTCTGTGCAAGGTGTGTAGGCATGGCTAACACACTGGACAGTAGTGACTGTAGTTGATTGGACCATAGTAGCAGGACTGCGGCAGACTGGACAGTGTCAGGCTAAGATGGGAGCTTGGTTGGGCCAGGACTAGACTTAATGCTGGAGCAGGGACGGCATGGCCCAAGCTAGTTGGCCAAGGGGAGAAAAAACTATAAATGCAATGGTCGGTTGGGTGATATGCCAAGCTTGCCCCAGTCTGGGCTGTAGAAAACCCTCTGTTGGTAGAATGGCTGAAGTCGGTGATCAGACACAATCAGCACCAGTAAATGAACCGGGCAATGATGGGCCGTGTGTGGTCAGACGACTACTGATGACTCTGAATTGACACATCAGCCTTTCTCATCTCTATCACAGCGTTCAGTTCAGATGGCAGACACCGTGCCAGACGGAAAATCAATGAAACTGTCTCTCTGCACCTCACTCGCAGTCTCAAGTGTAATCGATCCATAAGTGAAGATTAGAGGACTGAGCCACAACGAGGGATGGTGTGCACCCGCAAACTGTGCAAGAAGAGAATGAAGAGACCGTCATGGCCAACAGCAAGGCTTGCACCAAACGGACTACAAATCCCAGCATCCCACCACTGAAAACTGCATTGCAATAAATCATATCTATCTATCTATCTATCTATCTATCTATCTATCTATCTATCTATCTTTCCCTCTGTGTGCAGTGACTGGCCTCTGGCCAATTACAGAAGGGGCATTGTCTTAAAGGGGTAGTGTTTGGGTTGCTCAGTGTTTGAGTAGCCCTATGTTATGATCTAGCATTTTCCTTTATCTCTGTGATCCTCTGCATTCCCATTGCTCCCAATGCATTCCATCTTTGCTCACAGTGTATTCTGGCCTTGCTCCTAGTGTTTTCGAGTCTTGCTTCCAGTATCTTTCAGCCTTGCTCCCAATGTATTTCTGCCTTACTCCCGGTATATTCCAGCCTTGCTCCTGGTATATTCCAGCCTTGCTTTTAGTGTGTTCCAGTCTTACTCCCGGTATATTCCAGCCTTGCTTTTGTTGTGTTCCAGCCTTGCTCTTGGTGTGTTCCAGCCTTGCTCTTGGTGTGTTCCAGCCTTTTTTCCAGTATTTTCCAGGCTTCCTCTTGGTGTGTTCCAGCCCTGCTTCCGGTATATTCCAGCCTTGCTCCTGGTATGTGCCAGCCTTGCTCTTGGTGTGTTCCAGCCTTGCTTCTGGTATATTCCAGCCTTGCTCTCGGTGTGTTCCAGCCCTGCTTCCGGTATATTCCAGCCTTGCTACTGGTGTGTTCCAGCCTTACTCCTGATAATATGCAGCCTTGCTCTCAGTGTGTTCTAGCCTTGCTCCTGGTATATTCCAGCCTTCCTCTTGGTGTGTTCTGGCCTTGCTCTTGGTATATTCCAGCCTTGCTCTCGGTATAATCCAGCCTTGCTCTTGGTATATTCCAGCCTTGCTCTTGGTATATTCCAGCCTTGCTCTTGGTATATTCCAGCCTTGCTCTCGGTATATTCCAGTCTTGCTCTTTGCATATTCCAGCCTTGCTCCTGGTATTTGCCAGCCCTGCTCCCAGTGTGTTCCAACCTTGCTCCCAGTAATTTCCAGCCTTGCTTTTGGTCCATTCAAGCCTTGCTTCTCATATATTCCAGCCTCGCTTATGGTATGTTCCAGCCTTGCTCCCAGTATATTCCAGCCTGGCTCTTGGTATATTCCAGCCTTACTCCTGGTATAATCCAGCCTTGCTCCCAGTTTGTTCCAGCCTTACTCCTGGTGTACTCTACCCTTGCTCCAAGTGTGTTCTACAAAAAAAAACAATTGGGGTGAAAAGTGCCAGAGGGGCATGGCTTATGTGAACAAGCACAGCTCTTTTTGTGTGAAATGCGTCAACTAATCATCATTGCAATTTTGTCTGGCTCATGACAATAAAGAAATTTCTACAGCATCTTTTGGATTCAAGTGTGCGATCAATCTTTTCTTCTCTTCAGGGCATGGCTTATGGCTGGGACTATGTCAGAAGACAACTGCTTTGATTAAACTTTATGGAGAGACTTTATGGAAGTGCAGCTTTGTTCTTGCCACACATGCTGAGTGGGCCGCGCTATTAAAGCCGGTGCCCAGCGCAGAGTGGGTCTACGCTGGGCCACACTCCAGACTTAAAGCTGTGCAGTCTTTTCCTTGTATCTACTCACTCTCTACATCATGTTTTGACTCCCTGTCAGGGGGTGGGTCCATGACCCCCTGCACATACCTGATACTGGCCGTCATTCAACCAGGAAGATGGAGGACATCTAGAGGTTGAAAGAAATTCCTGCAGGGCAAATTCTTGGAGAGTAGGCTTTACAGCTAGAACTTTTTTTAAATTTTTCTTGGGGCACCACTACCCATCCTCCCTTTCCCCCCAAAAAATCGACGTAATTGATTTTAAAGTGCAAGCCAGTGATTCGGACCTACATGACAGATGTAGGCCAGTAGCGGCAGCCTACATACATTTCATAACAAGTTTCCTTTAAATAGGGTAAAATTAGATTGCCTGGCTGAGATAGGTGAGCTCACGAAAGCACAAAAAGTCATGTCGCGGGGCCCCCTGACACCCGCCCCGGCTCAGCCATCAAAGACGGAGTGTTAGCGAGTTAAAGGACACTGACAGCTGATGTCATCCAGGGAGTTGTGACAGCCATAAATGATTAATCTCCCCTTGTAAAAGCAATCTCGCAGAACCGCCTGTTTCCACGACAAAACCAGCGCTTGTCTTTTAATAAATTTGCAAGCTATGTATTTTATATGTACACATCCCGGCGCATAACATCCATCGAGCGCGGACGATACCGCCAGTGACAAGCCTTTAATGAATTCTGCAGGCGCTACTTTGTAGCAAAGAACGCGGTTAATTTAGCCACAATTCCCAAGCGGGGAGATGTCTGCGTCGGGATGTCATTGTCCCCGAGACGCAGGATAGGAAAAGAATGAATATTTTAATAATAATGGTGCTTTTCAAGCACTGGCTGCTCTTTATGGAATCCAACAACGGAAGAAAATCAACAACCTCGAAAAAATGATAGATAAATAAATTTATCGACTGTGATTTGCGCCGAAAGATGAGATTGTACAAATATCCCGGAGTTCTCAATGATAAAGTTACGGGTGAAATGATTTAATATCACAATTGTTGGTAGAAAAGTCACACGACTGTGGAGAGGGATCGGATGAGTTCTTGTGACTCTCCTTTGAGCAGGAATCAAAAGACAACCAGCAAGTGCGCAGGCAATCCTGGAGAGGTGGAGGTCTACCTAAACAATCCTGGAGAGGTGGAGGTCTACCTAAACCAGTGTTTCTCAACTCCAGTCCTCAAGGCGCACCAACAGGTCATGTTTTCAGGATTTCCACTATTTTGCACAGGTGATTTGATCAGTTTCATTGCCTTAGTAATTACCACAGCCGTTTCATCTGAGGGAAATCCTGAAAACATGACCTGTTGGTGCGCCTTGAGGACTGGAGTTGAGAAACACTGACCTAAACAATCCTGGAGAGGTGGAGGTCTACCTAAACAATCCTGGAGAGGTGGAGGTCTACCTAAACAATCCTGGAGAGGTGGAGGTCTACCTAAACAATCCTGGAGAGGTGGAGGTCTACCTAAACAATCCTGGAGAGGTGGAGGTCTACCTAAACAAGATGGAGGACTTTAATGTTATGTATGTAAACAAAGCAGCTGGAATTCCCTTTAAAATCCCCACCAGGCAATTATCCTAGATGAGGGTGTGGTATGGATTTTAACCACTTGCTTACCGGGCACTTAAACCCCCCTCCTGCCCAGACCAATTTTCAGCTTTTAGCGCTGTCACTCTTTGAACGACAATTGCGCAGTCATACAACACTGCACACATAGGACATTTTTATCATTTTTTCCCCACAAATAGAGCTTTCTTTTGGTGGTATTTGAACACCTCTGGGTTTTTTACTTTTTGTTAAAAAATTAAAAAAAAAACGAATAAAAAAAAATACAAAACCGTTTTATATTTTGTTAATACATATTGCAAACTGGTAATTTTTCTCCTTCATTGATGTATGCTGATGAGGCTACACTGATGGGCACCAATAGGCTGCACTGATGGGCACTGATAGGCTACACTGATGGGCACCGATAGGCTGCATTGATGGGCACTGATAAGGCGGCACTGGTGGGCACTGATAGGCGGCATTGGTGGGCACTGATAGGCAGCACTGGTGGGCACTGATGAGGTGGTACTAGTGGGCACTGATAGGTGGCATTGGTGGGCACTGAGAGGTGGAACTGATGGGTGGCACTGATGGGCACACTGAAGGGCATTGATAGGTGGCTCTGAAGGGCACTGATAGATGGCAGTGATGGGCACTGTTGGTTGGCTAGTGATGGGGGCTGCTCAGCACTGGTAGGTGAAACTGATAGGCAGCACTGCTAGGTGGCAGTGATGAGGCACTGATTGGCACCACTAGTGGGCATTGATAGGTGGCACTCATGGGCATTGATAGGTGGCACTGATTGCTGGCACTGTTATGCACTGGTGGGCACTGATTCGTGGCACTGTGGGCACTGGCAGGCGGCACTAGTGGGCACAGATGAGATGTCTGTGCATCTTTCTCTTTGGGACCGATGTCCCTTGCACAGAAACCGGTGATTGGCTTTTTTTTCTCCTCACGCTATCAGCGTGAGGATGAAAAAAAAACGATTACCGATCTTCTGTTTACATCATGTGATCAGTTGTCATTGGCTGACAGCTGATCACGTGGTAAGGGGCAGGGATCGGCCCCTTACTCCGATCTGTGATCACCCGAGTCTCATTGACTCTGTGATCACAGCGCGCGTCGTGCGTGTCCCGCAGGGGGCACGTGGGGAGCGTGCAAAGGGGGAGGACGTCCATTGACAGCCTCGCGGCAAAGTAGGTCCATGCTGTAGCCATCATTCGGTTATAGCGCGGATCTGAAGGGGTTAAAGGGATCCCACAAAAAAGCGGGGTCCCCCCAAAATCCATTCCATACCTTATGTTTGGTTAATAACTTCAGCCAGCGTCCCCACCCTTTGTTTCCATCCATCTGCCAGCTGGTGAAATATCATTCATGGAGTCCATTGGGGATGGATCATCTCATGTACGTGATTTCGTGCACGAGGTCTGGGGGGCGTGGCCACCGGCGACCTGCTCCCGATGTGATTGGACACAGCGGGAGCCAATTAGCGGGTCCGGCGACTGCGGTGGCTGCCGGCCACCCGCGATCATTCGGAGGAAAGGCAGAACAGCGGTTTGAGAGGGAGGAAAAATGGAGATCTTGTGTTTCTGCGAACCGGAAACACGGATCTCTGTTTTCCTCCAGTGTCAGCATTCTCCCGACGAAAGTTAGTAAGCATTCCCCAGGGACACACTTAACCCTTTCATCGCCCCTGATGTTGACCCCTTCCCTGTCAGTGTCATTTATACAGTGACAGTGCTTTTTTTTTTTTTTTAGCACTGATCACTGTATTGGTGTCACTGGCCCCTTGAAACAAGCTGCCCGGAAGTGGGATAGTCGGTTGCTCGAACACTGGCGGCCACCTGCGTCCTAGCAACCATTGACGCTGTGCGGCCTGCACACTGGGAAGCTGTAATTTAGTGACGGTCATAATAATACCAATGATTGAGTCACTTCTTCCTGTGGCAGCAATCAGAGGTTCACCTTGGTGAATGGTCCAAGTTTGGCCAGTTAGTTTAGCCGGTCAGTGAACGGTGAACCTAAACTGCGTCCCTAGTGCCAATGCTAGACAGGATGATTCCAAATAAAGCCGTGCTGAGAATCCCTGGCCTGGGTCTGCAATGAGAACTCTCAGTGATCGCCAATGCCGACACCAGTGCTGG
This sequence comes from Aquarana catesbeiana, assembly GCF_042186555.1. NCBI lineage: Eukaryota > Metazoa > Chordata > Amphibia > Anura > Ranidae > Aquarana > Aquarana catesbeiana. Next base: position 689,821,716 of record NC_133327.1, on the reverse strand, counting down.
GGGTTATTATTGCATCCACTGACACCAATGCTGGGGGTTATTATTGCATTCAGTGACACCAATGCTGGGGGTTATTATTGTGTCCACTGACACCAATGCTGGGGGTTATTATTGCATTCAGTGACACCAGTGCGGGGGGTTATTAATGTGTCCAATAATGCCAATGCTGGGAGTTATTATTGTGCCCACTGACACCAAAGATGGGAAGATGGGAATTATTATTGCATTTACTGACACCAATGCTGGGGGTTATTATTGCATCCACTGACATCAATGCTGGGGGTTATTATTGCATTCAGTGACATCAATGCTGGGTGTTATTATTGCATCCACTGACACCAATGCTGGGGGTTATTATTGCATCCACTGACATCAATGCTGGGGGTTATTATTGCATCCACTGACACCAATGCTGGGTGTTATTATTGCATTCAGTGACATCAATGCTGGGGGTTATTATTGCATCCACTGACACCAGTGCTGGGGGTTAATATTGCATCCACTGACATCAATGCTGGGGGTTATTATTGCATCCACTGACACCAATGCTGGGGGTTATTATTGCATCCACTGACACCAATGCTGGGGGTTATTATTGCATCCACTGACATCAATGCTGGGGGTTATTATTGCATCCACTGACACCAATGCTGGGGGTTATTATTGCATCCACTGACACCAATGCTGGGTGTTATTATTGCATCCACTGACACCAATGCTGGGTGTTATTATTGCATTCAGTGACATCAATGCTGGGGGTTATTATTACATCCACTGACACCAGTGCTGGGAGTTATTATAGCATCCACTGACATCAATGCTGGGGGTTATTATTGCATCCACTGACATCAATGCTGGGGGTTATTATTACATCCACTGACACCAGTGCTGGGGGTTATTATTGCATTCAGTGACACCAGTGCTGGGGGTTATTATTGCATCCACTGACACCAGTGCTGAGGGTTTAGTAATGCATTCAGTGACACCAGTGCAATTTAAAGAAAAATTCCAGGTATATCACCCGGGATGCCTGACAGCCTGTTTACCATTTGAAACCAGCTGCCCGGTAGTGGGATCGCTGGTTCATAGAACATTCCCGGCAACATAAAGTGTTAATAAAAAGATTTGACGTCAGAAGCCGCAGAAGAGGCTTCGCCTTGTAATAAATGCGTCCCTCCAGAACGCGGCTTCTTTTCCCAGACACGGGGGAACAGATTTCTCGAAAAGTTTCATGTGGGCAGATTTTGGCAAACGATCTTTCCTGGCACATCTGTGCAATCCGCTCCGAGAGATCGAAGGTTTTTATTTTTAGAGTCACAGATTGGAAATTTCACAGCTAATGTGTTTTTTCACCCGAGAACGCAACCGCGCTTTTTATCTGCCGTACTGCGGAGAGCGGCGAGGCTGGAGTCCCGCCAATGGCGGAGGGTGCAGAGAAGTGAACCCGCCGCGCCCTTCCAGCCACCCAGCGCACTATAAGGGCAACGAGGACCTTACTTTTATTTTAAGTTCGAAAAAAAAGTTTGCCGCGGTCGGGCTGACGCATTTGCACAAGAAAAAGAATACATTGTAAAAGAAATACAAAAAGACACACGCGGAAGGAATTTTTTTCCACTCTGGAGCACATCCGGCCGCGCTTAAGACCCCTTTCACACTGAGGCGTTTTTTGCGTCGTTTAGCGCTAAAAATAGCGCTATTAAAACGTTCATAAAAGGCTCCCCATGCATCTCAATGGACACTGAGGTGTTGCGCTGGCGGGGCGTTGAGAAAAGTCCTGCAAGCAGCATCTTTGGAGCAGCTTTTGGACGTTGAAAAAAGAGCTTCAAAAACGCCCCTCTCCATTCAAATGAATTGAAAACGCTGTAAAAGCGCCTGAATAGCGCCTATAATCCGCCCTGAGCTGTAGAAAAGTCACATGATCTCACAAAAAAGGTAAACATGCAAGCAGATATGAGAGCATCTACATGTAGGGAGGTGGGGTTGTTCTTTGACGCCCATGCTTCAATAACGCTTGAAAAATGCCATTAAAACGCCCGCAGCGTTGTGGTAATCCTACCGCTAGCGCCCCAAAAACGCTGTAAAAACGCGGTAACAATGCTAAGGCGTTTTAGGGCGTTTTTGAAGCGGCTCAGTGTGAAAGGGCTCTACAGCGGCTGCACACCGATCCGCTGCGCTTCAGCCACGGCGCGGTGTACCCGCATTTTTTTTTTTTTAGACATGTGCAGTTCGTTTCGTTCCGAATTGAAATTCGGACGAATTTTCATTTTTCGGAAATTCGGCCTGAATTTCCAAATGACAATAGTACCGAATTTAAACCAATCCAAAACAACGAAAAAAAAAACATTCGGACGAAATTTCGAATTTGAATCGTTTTCGAATTTCCAAAGAGAATAAAATAGAATAGAAAATAAAGACTAGAATAGAAAAAAAAATAACATAGAAAAGAATAGATTATAATAGAGTAAAACAAAGTACAAGTAGAACAAAATAGAATAGAAAAGAAAAGAAAAGAATAGAATAGACTAGAAAGTAATAGAAACAAATAGAATAGAATAACATAAAAAAAAATATAACCATCTTCTTAAATTCGATTTTCAAATAGAATACATTTGAATTCAAATACATAAGAAAAGAAAAGAATAGGATAGAAAAGAATAGAATAGAAAAAATAATAATAGAATAGATTATAATAAAATAGAATAGAAAAGACTTTTTAAAAAAACAATAGAATAGAATAGAATAGAAAGAATATAACCATTTCCCAAAATTCAAATAGAATCAATTCAAATTTGAATAGAATAGAAAAAAATAGATTAGAATAGAATAGATAATAACAGAATAGTATAGAAAAAAAAACAGAATAGAATAGAATAGAAAGAATATAACCATCTTCCGAAATTCAAATCTCTATTAGAATAAATTTGAATAGAAAAGAATAGAAAATAAAACAATAGAATAGAAAACAATAGAATAGAATAAACAAATAGAAAAATAATACAATTAAAAAAACAATAGAATAGAATAGAAAGAATATAACCAATTCCCAAAATTCAAATAGAATCAATTCAAATTTGAATAGAATAGAAAATTATAGATTAGAATAGGATGATGGTTATATTAATTCTATTCTATTCCGTTTTTTTTTTTTTTTTTCTATACTATTGTGTTATTTTCTATTCCTTCAAATTCAAATTGATTTTATTTGAATTTTGGAAAATGGTTATATTATTTCTATTCTATTCTATTTTTTTTATTCTATTCTTTACTATTCTATTTGAATTTCAGAAGATGGTTATAAACTTTCTATTTAATGATATTATTTTTGTAATCTATTCTATTCCTTTCTATTCTATTATATTCCATTCTGATCTGTTCTTTTATTTTCTATCCTGTTTTGTTCTGTTTTATTCTATTATATTATATTCTTTTATTTTCTGTTATATTCTTTTCTATTCTAGTATATATTTTTTATCTATTCTATTCCTTTATTTTCTATTCTATTTAATTCTCTTTGGAAATTGGAAAATTATTCGATATCAAAAGCTTTTCGAATCGATCCGAATTCGAATTGATTTGAATACGAATAAACAAAACAAATTCCGAAAACGAATTAAACGGATTCAACGAATTTAACTAAACACATTTTTGTAAATAGCGAATCTAAACAAAACAAAAAAAAAATTTGTTCTGCACATGTGTAGTTTTTGTGTAGGTTTGCGGTGCTTTCCCATAGAGTTTTATTGCGTTCTGCATTTTTAGTGCACTTTTGGAAAGCGCACCGAAACCACAGAGGATAATAGAACTCTACGGAAAAAGCGCAGCTGACCCGCACAAAAAACGCACGTACCCTGCACTGAACACGCACTGTGGGCAAAGCGCAGCAGGAGCAGTTCAGATTTGGGCGCGTAAGGGCAGGTGCCCCCTCCATGTTCCCCTCCTTGTTGGGTGCCAAGTGTCGGTCACCTGGGGGGTGCGAATTACAATAGTAACTAATTTTAAAAGGAATCTAAAATAACAAAGTTAAATTTCAGCCGAAATGTGAATCGAATTTGAAAACGTAATGGAATTCGAAAACAAATTCAAAATACACTATATTGTCAAAAGTATTGGGACGCCTGCCTTTACACACACATGAACTTTAATGGCATCCCAGTCTTAGTCCGTAGGGTTCAATATTGAGTTGGCTCCGCCCTTTGCAGCTATAACAGCTTCAACTCTTCTGGGAAGGCCGTCCACAAGGTTTAGGAGGGTGTCTATGGGAATGTTTGACCATTCTTCCAGAAGAGCATTTGTGAGGTCAGGCACTGATGTTGGATGAGAAGGTCTGGCTCGCAGTCTCCCCTCTAATTCATCCCAAAGGTGTCCTATCGGGTTGAGGTCAGGACTCTGTGCAGGCCAGTCAAGTTCCTCCACCCCAAACTCGCTCATCCATGTCTTTATGGACCTTGCTTTGTGCACTGGTCCAAATCATTTGATAGAGAGGGGATTATGGTGTGGCAGAGGCAGAACTACCGCCATAGTGACCCACGCGGGCGCTATGGGGCCCGGTCATAGTTGCCAATAGATATCACCTTTTTTCATGATTTTTCGCCACCTGCCACCGCCGCTAGAGGTCCACGGCCGGCCGCCATTTTCCAGAAGACCAGACGAGTTAGAAAGAAATAGAGCTGCAGCGGTCCTGCCCACCCCCCCGGTCCCCGGCCTGTCTGTCATCTGTGACCTGTTGTGGAAAAGGGTGGGGGGTGCCGCAGCTCAACTTCTATTGTAGCTGGCTGGGATATAGAAGGGCTCCAATGGGGGGGGGGACACCAGAGATGTAAGGAAGCACTCCGCTGGCTATGGACAGTGACACCTGAGCTGTAAGGAAGCACTCCGCTGAGGACACCTGAGCTGTAAGGAAGCACTCCGCTGAGGACACCTGAGCTGTAAGGAAGCACTCCGCTGAGGACACCTGAGCTGTAAGGAAGCACTCCGCTGGGGACACCTGAGATGTAAGGAAGCACTCCGCTGGCTATGGACAGTGACACCTGAGCTGTAAGGAAGCACTCCGCTGAGGACACTTGAGCTGTAAGGCTGTAAGGAAGCACTCCGCTGAGGACACTTGAGCTGTAAGGCTGTAAGGAAGCACTCCGCTGAGGACACCTGAGATGTAAGGAAGCACTCCGCTGGGGACACCTGAGATGTAAGGAGGCACAGCGCTGGGAACACCTGAGCTGTAAGGAGGCACTCCGCTGGGGACACCTGAGCTGTAAGGCTGTAAGGAAGCACTCCGCTGGGGACACCTGAGATGTAAGGAGGCACTCCGCTGGGGACACCTGAGATGTAAGGAAGCACTCCGCTGGGGACACCTGAGATGTAAGGAAGCACTCCGCTGGGGACACCTGAGATGTAAGGAAGCACTCCGCTGGGGACACCTGAGATGTAAGGAGGCACAGCGCTGGGAACACCTGAGCTGTAAGGAGGCACTCCGCTGGGGACACCTGAGATGTAAGGAAGCACTCCGCTGGGGACACCTGAGATGTAAGGAAGCACTCCGCTGGGGACACCTGAGATGTAAGGAAGCACTCCGCTGGGGACACCTGAGATGTAAGGAAGCACTCCGCTGGGGACACCTGATATGTAAGGAAGCACTCTGCTGGGGACATCTGAGATGTAAGGAAGCACTCCGCTGGGGACACCTGAGATGTAAGGAAGCACTCCGCTGGGGACACCTGAGATGTAAGGAAGCACTCCGCTGGGGACACCTGAGATGTAAGGAAGCACCCCGCTGGGGACACCTGATATGTAAGGAAGCACTCTGCTGGCTGGGGACAGTGACACTTGAGATGTAAGGAATAGGGCTCAATATTGAACCCTACGGACTAAGACTGGGATGCAATTAAAGTTCATGTGCGTGTAAAGGCAGGCGTCCCAATACTTTTGGTAATATAGTTTATCACCTCTTCTATCACAAACCCCCATATCCCCCCCCCCCATCTATCACAAATCCTTCTAAATCACCACTCCTAGAACCTCTCCCAAATTTCCCCACCTAGAACAAGCGTGGTGTAGTGTGGGGGGTGCGCAGCGGGGCGTGGCCCCAGGCGCAACATTTAGAGGGGCAAAATCCCCTGCTGCCCCCCCAAATTCCCCCTCCCAACACACATACCCCCCCAATCTTCTTGCGGTGTCCCCCCCAACCCTTACATGATACCACAGTGCCTAGGGCAGCCTCCCCTCGTGCCCACCAGTTGTCCCAGCCCTGCATGGCAATGTATGGAAAACAAATAGAAAGGACCTATGTAGTCCTTCCCAGCCCCAGCAGATCACACAAGCAGATCTCATTAGAAGAGGAATATTACACTGAATAGATTCTCCGGGTGACTGAAGAGCACTGGGGGTGGGGGTGGGGGAAGTGTCAGGGGTATATGGCTGGAATATCATCCATGGAAGAGTAACATCGTGAGTTTTAGGAAGACACATACAAGAGCGGTAATTATTACCGCCAGATAGACAGAAGTGCCGAGTTTCGACACGCATGACGGGGACAAGATAAATGTTACTTTTATCACACGGATTAAGGCTGCTTAAGATACCGTGAATATTTCATGCCTGTCGGGCCGTCTGACTTGCCGGCTAAATTTAAGTCTCCGGTTATGAATAAAACAACGCGGCTTCTTCCATTAAAAGCGCATTAACTTCAGAGAACTTCCACGCTCAGACGATGGTGTAGCGCGGTGGAGTTAGACGATGGCGTGGCGCGGTATGGCATAGCGCGGTAGAGTTAGACGATGGCGTAGCGCGGTAGAGTCAGACAATGGCGTAGCGTTGTAGAGTTAGACGATGGCGTGGCGCGGTATGGCGTAGCGCGGTAGAGTTAGACGATGGCGTAGCGCGGTAGAGTCAGACAATGGCGTAGCGTTGTAGAGTTAGACGATGGCGTAGCGCGGTAGAGTTGTGCCCCGTACACACGGTCGGATTTCCCGACGGAAAATGTGTGATAGGACCTTGTTGTCGGAAATTCCGACCATGTGTAGGCTCCATCACACATTTTCCATCGGATTTTCCGACACACAAAGTTTGAGAGCAGGCTATAAAATTTCCAATCGTGTGTACACAAATCCAACGCACAAAGTGCCATGCATGCTCAGAATAAATAAAGAGATGAAAGCTATTGGCTACTGCCCCCGTTTATAGTCCTGACGTACGTGTTTTACGTCACCGCGATCAGAATGATCGGATTTTCCGACAACTTTGTGCGACCGTGTGTATGCAAGACAAGTTTGAGCCAACATCCGTCAGAAAAAATACTAGGATTTTGTTGTCAGAATGTCCGATCAATGTTCGACCGTGTATACGGGGCATAAGACGATGGCGTAGCGTGGTAGAGTTAGACGATGGCGTAGCGCGGTAGAGTCAGACGATGGCGTAGCGCGGTAGAGTCAGACGATGGCGTAGCGTTGTAGAGTTAGACGATGGCGTAGCGTGGTAGAGTCAGACGATGGCGTAGCATTGTAGAGTTAGGCGATGGCGTAGCGCGGTAGAGTTAGACGATGGCGTAGCGCGGTAGAGTCAGGCGATGGCGTAGCGTGGTAGAGTTAGACAATGGCTTAGCGCGGTAGAGTCAGACGATGGCGTAGCGTGGTAGAGTTAGACGATGGCGTAGTGCGGTAGATTCAGACGATGGCGTAGCGTGGTAGAGTTAGACGATGGCGTAGCGTGGTAGAGTTAGACGATGGCGTAGCGCGGTAGAGTTAGACGATAGCGTAGCGTGGTAGAGATAGACGATGGCGTAGCGCGGTAGATTCAGACAATGGTGTAGCGTGGTAGAGTTAGACGATGGTGTAGTGCGGTAGAGTTAGACGATGGCGTAGCGTGGTAGAGATAGACGATGGCGTAGCATGGTAGAGTTAGACGATGGCGTAGCGTGGTAGAGTCAGATGATGGCGTAGCGTGGTAGAGTTAGACGATGGCGTAGCGCGGTAGAGTTAGACGATGGCGTAGCGTGGTAGAGATAGACGATGGTGTAGTATGGTAGAGTTAGACGATGGCGTAGCGTGGTAGAGTTAGACGATGGCGTAGCGCGGTAGAGTTAGAGGATGGCGTAGCGTGGTAGAGATAGACGATGGCGTGGCGCGGTAGAGTCTTCTTAGAACAAAAAAGTATCTAAATGTCTCACTTCCATCACATACCCCAAAAACAAGGGTTTCGTTCCCTATTTCCAGGGATGAGATGACCTGCCCTGGGTTCGGTATTGAGCGTTGTTTGGCCAACTTCAAAGAAGTTTGGATGCCGAACCCAAACCCACGTTGGAATCAAACTGTCAAATTAAACCGCCAATTTGGTGGTGCACCCTCATGCATAGGCCAAGGCCATTGTTTTTTTTTTTTCATGTGACTCCTTTATAGTTGTAGCACTCTCCTAGAATAGGTTGCTGGAGAGGTTCAGGTAAATTTAGTCCTTTAGCTCCTCTGTAATCACCGGAGCGGTGTGCGATTCCTTTTGGCTGTTCTGGGTCTCACTCGCTGCAGGCTCAACTACTTCCCCCTTCCTCCTAGTGGATTCTAGACTGTAGTGGGTTGGAAGAGGCAGACCCTGGGCTTGAATATTCATGTGGTCTCAGACTTCCGAAGACCCGTTATAAATGAAAAGGCGAACGGAGGTTCGCAGTCCAAGGACCACGGCTATGGAACGCTCTACCCGCGGACATGCGCTCAGAAGAAAACCATCTGGCCTTCAGGAAGAAGCTGAAGACCCATCTCGTCTGAAGACCCAGATGGACACTGGCGGCAAAAGCGCCCTGAGGCGATTTAGTTTGCATATGTAGCGCTATACAAGTTATTCATTCACTCTCGGCTAGTCCCTGGGGAAAGAAGATGCCCCGTAGGTGGCTCTCTGGATTACAGAGAATGGCGGGAAAAAGAGAAAAATATCCAGTGAGCGGCAGTTGTGTGGAGGAAAATGCCTTGTTGATGTCAGAGGAGAATGGGCAGACTGGTTCCAGATGATAGAAAGACAACAGTAACTCCAATACCCTCTCGTTACACCCAAGGTATGCAGAATACCATCTCTGAACGCACAACACATCCAACCTTGAAGCAGATGGGCTACAGCAGCAGATAACCACACCGGGTGCTACTCCTGTCAGCTAAGAACAGCAAACTGAGGCTACAATTGGCACAGGATCACCAAAATTGGACAATAGAAGATTGGAAAAACGTTGCCTGGTCTGATGAGTCTGGATTTCAGCTCCGACATTCAGATGGTGGGGTCAGAGTTTGGTTCATGGATCCATCCTGCCTTGTATAACCGGTTCAGGCTAGTGGTGGGGGTGTAATGGTGTGGGGGATGGGATATCACCGGTTCAGGCTGGTGGTGGGGGTGTAATGGTGTGGGGGATGGGATATCACCGGTTCAGGCTGGTGGTGGGGGTGTAATGGTGCGGGGGATAGGGTATCACCGGTTCAGGCTGGTGGTGGGGGTGTAATGGTGTGGGGGATGGGGTATCACCGGTTCAGGCTGGTGGTGGGGGTGTAATGGTGTGGGGGATGGGATATCACCGGTTCAGGCTGGTGGTGGGGGTGTAATGGTGTGGGGGATGGGATATCACCGGTTCAGGCTGGTGGTGGGGGTGTAATGGTGCGGGGGATAGGGTATCACCGGTTCAGGCTGGTGGTGGGGGTGTAATGGTGTGGGGGATGGGGTATCACCGGTTCAGGCTGGTGGTGGGGGTGTATTGGTGTGGGGAATGGGATATCACCGGTTCAGGCTGGTGGTGGGGGTGTAATGGTGGGGGGGCTGGGGTATCACCGGTTAAGGCTGGTGGTGGGAGTGCAAAGGTGTGGGGGATGGGATATCACCGGTTCAGGCTGGTGGTGGGGGTGTAATGGTGTGGGGGATGGGATATCACCGGTTTAGGATGGTGGTGGGGATGTAATGGTGTGGGGGATGGGATATCACTGGTTCAGGCTGGTGGTGGGGGTGTAATGGTGTGGGGGATGGGATATCACCGGTTCAGGCTGGTGGTGGAGGTGTAATGGTGTGGGGGATGGGATATCACTGGTTCAGGCTGGTGGTGGGGGTGTAATGGTGTGGGGGATGGGATATCACTGGTTCAGGCTGGTGGTGGGGATGTAATGGTGTGGGGGATGGGGTATCACTGGTTCAGGCTGGTGGTGGGGATGTAATGGTGTGGGGGATGGGATATCACTGGTTCAGGCTGGTGGTGGGGGTGTAATGGTGTGGGGGATGGGATATCACTGGTTCAGGCTAGTGGGTGTAATGGTGTGGGGGATGGGATATCACCGGTTCAGGCTGGTGGTGGGGTGTAATGGTGTGGGGGATGGGATATCACCGGTTCAGGCTGGTGGTGGGGGTGTAATGGTGTGGGGGATGGGGTATCACCGGTTCAGGCTGGTGGTGGGGGTGTAATGGTGTGGGGGATGGGATATCACCGGTTCAGGCTGGTGGTGGGGGTGTAATGGTGTGGGGGATGGGATATCACCGATTCAGGCTGGTGGTGGGGGTGTAATGGTGTGGGGGATGGGATATCACCGGTTCAGGCTGGTGGTGGAGGTGTAATGGTGTGGGGGATGGGGTATCACCGGTTCAGGCTGGTGGTGGGGGTGTAATGGTGTGGGGGATGGGATATCACCGGTTCAGGCTGGTGGTGGGGGTGTAATGGTGTGGGGGATGGGGTATCACCGGTTCAGGCTGGTGGTGGGGGTGTAATGGTGTGGGGGATGGGATATCTCCGGTTCAGGCTGGTGGTGGGGGTGTAATGGTGTGGGGGATGGGATATCACCGGTTCAGGCTGGTGGTGGGGGTGTAATGGTGTGGGGGATGGGATATCACCGGTTCAGGCTGGTGGTGGAGGTGTAATGGTGTGGGGGATGGGATATCACCGGTTCAGGCTGGTGGTGGGGGTGTAATGGTGTGGGGGATGGGATATCACCGGTTCAGGCTGGTGGTGGGGGTGTAATGGTGTGGGGAATGGGATATCACCGGTTCAGGCTGGTGGTGCGGTGTAATGGTGTGGGGGATGGGATATCACCGGTTCAGGCTGGTGGTGGGGGTGTAATGGTGTGGGGGATGGGGTATCACCGGTTCAGGCTGGTGGTGGGGGTGTAATGGTGTGGGGGATGGGGTATCACCGGTTCAGGCTGGTGGTGGGGGTGTAATGGTGTGGGGGATGGGATATCACCGGTTCAGGGTGGTGGTGGAGGTGTAATGGTGTGGGGGATGGGGTATCACCGGTTCAGGCTGGTGGTGGGGGTGTAATGGTGTGGGGGATGGGATATCACCGGTTCAGGCTGGTGGTGGGGGTGTAATGGTGTGGGGGGATGGGATATCACCGGTTCAGGCTGGTGGTGGGGGTGTAATGGTGTGGGGGATGGGATATCACCGGTTCAGGCTGGTGGTGGGGTGTAATGGTGTGGGGGATGGGGTATCACCGGTTCAGGCTGGTGGTGGGGGTGTAATGGTGTGTGGGATGGGATATCACCGGTTCAGGCTGGTGGTGGGGGTGTAATGGTGTGTGGGATGGGATATCACCGGTTCAGGCTGGTGGTGGGGGTGTAATGGTGTGGGGGATGGGGTATCACCAGTTCAGGCTGGTGGTGGGGGTGTAATGGTATGGGGGATGGGATATCACCGGTTCAGGCTGGTGGTGGGGGTGTAATGGTGTGTGGGATGGGATATCACCGGTTCAGGCTGGTGGTGGGGGTGTAATGGTGTGGGGGATGGGGTATCACCGGTTCAGGCTGGTGGTGGAGGTGTAATGGTGTGGGGGATGGGATATCACCGGTTCAGTCTGGTGGTGGGGGTGTAATGGTGTGCAGGATGGGATATCACCGGTTCAGGCTGGTGGTGGAGGTGTAATGGTGTGGGGGATGGGGTATCACCGGTTCAGGCTGGTGGTGGGGGTGTAATGGTGTGGGGGATGGGATATCACCGGTTCAGGCTGGTGGTGGGGGTGTAATGGTGTGGGGGATGGGATATCTCCGGTTCAGGCTGGTGGTGGGGGTGTAATGGTGTGGGGGATGGGGTACCTGAGTATTGTTGCTGACCATGTCCATCCCTTTATGACTACAGTGTCCTCATCTTCTGATGGCTCCTTCCAGCAGGATAATTCACCATGTCACAAAGTTCCAATCATCTCACCACTGGACAATGAGGTCTCTGTACTCCAATGTAGTGTAGTGTAGTAGACAGAGCTGTGGTCAGTGTAGTGTAGTGGACAGAGCAGTGGTCAGTGTAGCGTAGTAGACGGTGTAGTGGTCAGTGTAGTGTAGTGGTTAGTGTAGTGGTTAGTGTAGTGGTCAGTGTAGTGTAGTAGCCAGAGCAGTGGTCAGTGCTGTGTAGTGTAGTGGATAGAGCAGTGATTAGTGTAGTGTAGTAGACAGTGTAGTAGTCAGGTAGGTCAGTGTAGTGGAGAGTGTAGGAATCAGGTAGGTTAGTGTAGTGGTCAGTGTAGTGTAGTGGTCAGTGTAGTGTAGTGGACAGTGTAGTGTTGTGGTCAGTGCAGTGTAGTGGTCAGTGTAGTGGTCAGGTAGGTCAGTGTAGTGGTCAGGTAGGTCAGAGTAGTGGTCAGTGTAGTGGTCAGGTAGGTCAGTGTAGTGGTCAGGTAGGTCAGTGTAGTGGTCAGGTAGGTCAATGTAGTGGTCAGGGTAGTGGTCAGTGTAGTGGTCAGTGTAGTGGTCAGGTAGGTCAGAGTAGTGGTCAGGTAGGTCAGTGTAGTGGTCAGGTAGGTCATTGTAGTGGTCAGTGTAGTGGTCAGGTAGGTCAGAGTAGTGGTCAGGTAGGTCAGTGTAGTGGTCAGGTAGGTTAGTGTAGTGGTCAGTGTAGTGGTCAGGTAGGTTAGTGTAGTGGTCAGGTAGGTTAGTGTAGTGGTCAGTGTAGTGTAGTGGTCAGTGTAGTGGTCAGGTAGGTCAGTGTAGTGGTCAGTTAGGTCAGTGTAGTGGTCAGTGTAGTGGTCAGGTAGGTCAGTGTAGTGGTCAGGTAGGTCAGTGTAGTGGTCAGTGTAGGGATCAGGTAGGTAAGTGTAGTGGTCAGTGTAGTGGTCAGTGTAGTGGTCAGGTAGGTCAGTGTAGTGGTCAGTGTAGTGGTCAGGTAGGTCAGTGTAGTGGTCAGGTAGGTCAGTGTAGTGGTCAGTGTAGGGATCAGGTAGGTAAGTGTAGTGGTCAGGTAGGTCAGTGTAGTGGTCAGTGTAGTGGTCAGTGTAGGGATCAGGTAGGTAAGTGTAGTGGTCAGGTAGGTCAGTGTAGTGGTCAGTGTAGTGGTCAGGTAGGTCAGTGTAGTGGTCAGGTAGGTCAGTGTAGTAGTGGTCCGGTAGGTCAGTGTAGTGGTCCGGTAGGTCAGTGTAGTGGTCAGTGTAGGAATCAGGCTGGTCAGTACTATTGTAGGAAGGGAAGGGACTCGGGGAGTGTGAAAAGTCCGCAGGTTGGGGGGGTACAAATGACTTGCCTTGCCCCGGGCGCTGACCACCCACACTACACCACTACAATGGGGACCTAATAAAGTGGCGGGTGATTGTGTGAACAGACACTTCCATACTAATGGAACAATAATAATCTGCACAGAATGTGGAGCACTGAACTGAGAATGTCTCCATAGATGGCCAATATCAGAATACGAATACACGATCACACTGCGTTGCGTTGATTTGTCTGGATGGAGGTTATGAAGAACAATCTACATATAAACAGCCTCTTGGTTGAACGTAGTCAGAGTCAGACACAAACGTTTCTTTCTGTATAAATGAAATGAGAGAAATCTGTTGTAAGAATATGAAGTTCACAATCCAGAAGTGTCCATAGATGTCCATAGATGTCCATAGATGTTTATAGATGTCCATAGATGTCCGACATGAACTGAAGTCATTTCCATCACTCGAGCTCCTGAAGGGACAGAGCGCGCCGCGAATCGCAGTCCATCCGAGGAATATTATAATTGCGGCGCTGAGCGCCGTGTACTTGTCCTTATGAATACAAATGAATCCCGTATGCCATGTAATCAGATGAATATGGAATAAATGGCGGCATGAATCATATGCAAGGATTCATGTATCTGTTACTGCCTTAGTTGGATTTATATTAGTTCCAGTCGCCGGCATATAAAAAAAAGAAGTGACTATAATGTGATGGGTGAGAACAATAATAAAAAGGAAAGTTCTATCTGAATACTAAGGGAAGGAGGTCACCCCCCCTGGATATAGGAGATATATATAGAGGAGGAGAGGAGGAAGCCATCATCAGTACAGTGCATGGAAACATTGGCTTCCATAGAGTAGAGCTTGGGGGTGGGGTGGCGGGGGAGGTGTGAGCGCAGTTGGGGTTCCCTGGGGTGACAGGAACCCATGGATCTTTATGGGCATACAGTGCCTGGAAAAAGTATTCACACCCCTTGAAATTTTCCACATTTTGTCATGTTACAACCAAAAACGTAAATGTATTTTATTGGGATTTTATGTGATAGACCAACACAAAGTGTCTCATAATTGTGAGGTGGAAGGAAATAATGCTAAATGGTTTTCAATTTTTTTTTTACAAATTAATATCTGAAAAGTGTGGCGAGCATTTGTATTCCCTTTCCCCTAACTAAAATCTAGTGGAACCAATTGCCTTCAGAAGTCACCTAATTAGTAAATAGAGTCCACCTGTGTGTAATTTAATCTCAGTATAAATACAGCTGTTCTGTGAAGCCCTCAGAGGTTTGTTAGAGAACCTTAGTGAACAAACAGCATCATGAAGGCCAAGGAACACACCAGACAGATCAGGGATAAAGTTGTGGAGAAGTATAAAGCAGGGTTAGGTTATAAGAAAAATCTTCCAAGCTTTGAACATCTCACGGAGCTCTGTTCAATCCATCATTGGAAAATGGAAAGAGTATGGGCACAACTGCAAACCTTCCAAGACATGGCCGTCCACCTAAACTGACCGGCCGGGCAAGGAGAACATTCATCAGAGAAGCAGCCAAGAGGCCCATAGTAACACTTATGTGCCACTTTGTGTTGGTCTATCAAATAAAATACATTCACGTTTTTGGTTGTAACATGACAAAATGTGGAAAATGTCAAGGGGTATGAATACTTTTTCAAGGCACCATATAGCTGGAAGTTATGGACTTACTGCGGATTATTACCAGATCATGGACCCTTTTCGATTCACTGCTTATTTTGGACTCTTGCCTTGAGAAGGAGTCTTTATGCATATAGCCATCTACCTAAGGTATGGTCACTTGATGGGACACTAGAGAGCTATAAGAAAGTGTGTAGAAGATGTATTTGAGAATTGTTACTTGTTACTTGCAATCTACTTCAGTAAAAGATCTTTATTTGTTCATCTAAACTGCCTTGGTATGAAGTCTCTAAAGGGGTGGATGCACGTTGTATCAAAAGAACAGGGCTTATAGCAAGGGGACTGAAGTTAGATAAGGTACAGTACATGGGTCTAATGAGCAGAATGCTGTCCAGAGGAAGCTAGAGTGCTGTGGCTAAGGACTACCGTATTTGTGTCACTTGCTAAAGCACCCAGCCAGCCAGGAAACGGGTGACATGACAAAATTGAAGGTAGTAATGGGTGTTATTCTTGGCCCCTTCACTAGCCGGTTTCGCACTTAGCAGGACTGACCCCACAGAGTACCTAGGAACTCAGCCTGGAGTCACGAGAGGAAGAGAGATGTGATAGGGGCCCCAGGAAGAACAAGCATGGAGTTATGGAGAAGTGTGCTTCCTGTATCCAATAGTAACTTACTGAACTTTGTCGCTGGGAATGATGTGACGGGACTGCTGCACTGGTGGAGACTGGTACAATATCTGGGGTACCGTCTCAGAAATGCTGCAAACCTGGAAGGAGAACTGTTCTCTAACAGTTATTATGTCTGAAGTGCTTAATGTTTTTTTTTGGTTTTTTTGTGGAAAATTCTTTTTATTCACATTTTGTTTAATAACAACAATAACAAAACCCCAGTAATAGCCCCCCTCCCCCCTCCCTCTTCCCCATTGTGCAATGCCCCAGAAATTCCATACAGTCTAACACAATTTCTTGCCCTTTCAGCGTACTTAGATTAGTTTAACAATTCCAACATATGTAAAATCTAAAGCAGCACTACAAACATTTAGTTGCTATTAAGCCTATCAGGCCTCTTCAGTCATTGTTAATTCCTTTCATGCGACGTGCATTTCGTCAGATATAGAGTAACACAGTAAGTTATACAGTAGCATCCGAGGAGAGCCAGGATTGACATATCTTCTCAAATTTTTTTGGGCACCCTCTGCTTAGATATGTTGCCTTATATAATGGTAATACTTTATTCACTATACCTTTCCAGAAAGCCAATGATGGGGCCTCAGGTTTTTTCCAGTGTAAAAGGATAGCCTTGCGTGCATAAAACAAAGTGAGAGAGAGCATGGTTCGCTGTGCTCTTAGTGGAGCTATTTCTTCCACCAGGCCCAATAGACACACTGATATTGTCATGGGGACAGGCAGAGAAATCAGACCCTGAATGGTTTTGGTAACCCCTGTCCAAAATTCCTGTATCTGCCGACACTGCCAAAATACATGGTCGAAGTCCGCGTCTGCTGCGGTGCAACGCCAACAGGTTGCATCATCCAGGCCATAGATGCTGGCAAGTCTGGCTGGGGTATAGTACACCCTGTGAAGTATTTTATATTGAATATACCTATCACGCGCCGAGACTAGGACCTGAAAAGGGTGATCCCACATATCGTCCCAGTCATCACTTTGGAAATTGGGTACCAGGGAGCTCCACCTCTCTCTACATTTGTTGAGTGCTAGAGGCCTTTCGGCAAATAACTCTTTATAAGTGGCTGACAGTGTCTTTTGTACTGATTCATCATAGAGCAACTGCTCCAGAGGTGAGGACTGCAACACCATCACACCTGTGCCAAATTGCGTGAGAAAAGCATGCCGCAACTGTAAATAGCGAAAGAAGTACCAGTTCGGGAGGTTATGCCTCTCCTTTAGTTGGTCAAAGGAGAGTATTTTCCCTTCCCCCACTATATTTTTTAGTTGTTTTATACCAACTCTGGCCCATATGATTGGATCTGGTATTTCGCTAAAATGGGCTAATTTGGGATTAAACCACAAAGGTGTATCCGGTGACCACGCCTCTGTATCAGTACGCATGAGCACCCTTGCCCTGTCCCACGCCCGAATAGTAGCACGCATGGAGCCGGTCAAGGGCGCCCCCGTCCGTGGTCCTCTATATAGCAGGAGACCAAGGCCTTCATATGATCCCACCAGAGCAGCCTCCAGCACAGTCGCTGCATCCCCATCATCCCTTGTCAACCAACGCCTAGCAAAAACCATTTGCCCTGCAATGAAATATTTGAATAGGTTAGGTAAAGCCAAACCTCCCTGTCCATAGGGTTCTTGCAATGTGCGAAGGCCTATTCTAGGATGTCCAGAACTCCACAAAAAAGAACTGAACAGGCTGTCTGCGCGCCGAAAGAAAGAGCATGGAATCCAGATAGGAGTGTTGCGCAGGAAGTACAAAAATACTGGTAGAATCTTCATTTTAAGGAGATTCACCCTGCCAATTAAGGAGAGAGGTAAATGTTTCCACGCCTCAAGTTGTATTTTGACCTTTGAAATCAGTGGCATTAGATTAAGTGTTAAGTAATCTGTAACTTTGGGGGATATACGTACACCTAAATATTTAATTTCAGTGACCCAGGCTATTGGAACCGAAGGAGATGCCCGCGCCTGAGCTCCATCATCAATAGCCATGATATTGGACTTTTCCCAATTTACCCGTAAACCTGAGTATTTTGCAAATGTGCCTAAAATTTCAAAAACTGCCTCCAGGGAAGGTCCGGGATCCTCTAAAAAGAGGAGTATATCGTCTGCATATAAGGCCGTGCATTCCCGAATGCCGCCTACCTGAAGGGCTTTAACTTCTGCGGACGCCCTTAAAGCAATAGCTATGGGCTCAATGGCTAAGGCAAATAATGCCGGGGAAAGCAGGCATCCTTGCCTTGTCCCTCTACCCACCGAAAACTGTGTGGAGACCGATGTGCCTATCTTGATTGTTGCCTTGGGTGAGCTATATAACAGGGATATCCATGTAAGAAACACATCTCCAAACCCCATGTGCCGTAACACCGTGAACATGTAATGCCAATCCACTGAATCGAAGGCCTTGGCCATGTCCAAAGACACAATCACCCTGGCCCCGGGATTATTATGATCAATCTGTAGGTGCGCAAACAGCCTGCGGAGATTTGTATCAGT
Organism: Aquarana catesbeiana; assembly: GCF_042186555.1. Lineage (NCBI taxonomy): Eukaryota > Metazoa > Chordata > Amphibia > Anura > Ranidae > Aquarana > Aquarana catesbeiana. The sequence goes on along the minus strand of NC_133327.1, from coordinate 689,803,483 downwards.
AGATTTCTGCGGGATAAAACCGGTTTGATCTATATCTACCAGTGTGGTTATTACCCTGGACAGCCTGGTGGCGAGTATCTTTGTGAGAATCTTAAGATCCTGATTGAGGAGAGCTATAGGTCTATAGGAAGAACAGCTCATCGGATCTTTGCCTGGTTTGGGCAACAGGACTACCATAGCCTCCATAAGAGAATCTGGTAAAAGCTTATGTTCCAGGCAGAAGTGAAACAATGTTCTGAGTCTTGGCACAAGAACTTCCAAATGTGACCTGTACCATTCAATGCAGAAACCGTCCGGCCCTGGTGATTTGTGAGGTGGGAACGACCTTATGGCAGACTCTATTTCTTTTTCTGTTATTTCTGTTTCTAGGCTCTTTTTGTCTGACTCTGATAGCTTAGGTATATCTATGGAGGTAAGCAGGGATTCTAGATCTTGTTTGTTATATGTAGGGATGGGCATGTAAAGTGAGCTGAAGTATTCTACAAAGGTGTCAAGAATATCACTTGGGTCTGTCAATATAGTTCCTTGAGAATTTGCGATGCAGGGTATACTGGTCTGAACCCTCTGCTCTGCCACGAGCATTGCCAGAAGCTTCCCATTTTTGTCTCCTTGTTCGAAGAGGGACTCAACCCTTCCCGTCCAAGAAGTGTGTGCTAGTTCTGTATAATGCAACTTCAAAAGACGGCGTGCCTCTATTAGTTCAATATAGGTAACATTTGATTGATCAACTGCATGGGCTGCCTCACATCTCCTCTCCTTGTCCTGTAATTCCTGTGATCTGATGTTAAATTGTTTACGTGTTTGCTTAATTGCCGAGATATACTGTCCTCGCATACATGCCTTAAAGGCGTCCCAAACTATTGGGAGGGGTGCTGACTGCAAGTTATCTTCCCAGTAGCTAGTAAAGGTCGGCGCCACCTGGGTAGACACCGACTCCACCTCCAACCATCCCGGATTTAATCGCCATGCTCCCCCCCTCACTTGCGAAGGTATACCAATATTAACCCGTAGTGGAGTGTGATCCGACAGACCTCCCGCCATATAGTTGGCTCCTCTCACCAGTTGTAACATAGGAGCATTTGCAAAGGCCAGATCAATCCTGGATGAGGATTTATGTGTTTTGGACAGGTGTGAGAAACTTTTTGTAGTAGGGTTTTTCCATCTCCATAACTCTGTGAGAGCAGCTGTCTCCGCCCACGCAACCAGCTCTACCGACGCCACTCTCCTAGAGTTAGAGGAATCCAAAGCAGAATTTAAAATGGCATTGAAATCCCCCGCCACTATGAGAGGTAAGTGCATGAAAGGGACCAACCTACCCAGTAAGTCATACAGTACTTGGATTTGAAATGGTGGGGGAACATACACATTGACTAGCACCATCTTATGTCCATGGATGTCTGCCACCGCAATAACATAACGGCCTCCTGGATCTGTGAGGACCTGTTGAATACTACAAGGAACCGTTTTACTGATTAATATGGCCACACCTCTTGCGTACGTAGAATAGGTAGCATGTAGTGCCCGTTGGATCCAGGAGCGCCTCATAGTCAGAATCCTATTACCATCTAAATGTGTCTCTTGTAAAAAGACAATATGCGGTTTAAGTGGTTTCAAGTATTGGAACATCAAGGCACGGCGAAACTTGTCATTCAAGCCTCTAACGTTCCAAGACAATAAGTCAAATATATTTGCTGCCATAGAAATAACTTAAATACAAGACAAAAGATAGTATATCCTTATAAAATTTGCTAGCAATCACTAAGTACTGAGATTCTTGCCTATAAAACAAGTCCCAGGTAGCACCGGGCACATTCTGGAGCATTGCACAAGTAGAAAAACCAGACCCCCCCCCAAAGAACACATAACTCCCTGCTGCTGTGCAAAACATTCACTGATACACGCAGCGTATACCCAAAACTAGTCCAACTTCAACGTGAAGGTGACCTTAAAAAAAAAGGAAAAATTAGTGTGTCCAGATCATTATAGTCTGTCGAGACAAAAAACAAAAATATAAGACTGTGTGAAAAAGAATCAGTTCCTACTCCACTTTCGATCCGTGTCCTGAAAGAGGATAAAAGACCCATCTGACCCCTACAAGAAAGAAATATATCCAGGGGAGTCAATTCAACACCTTCCAGAGTGAAAACACCCAGCGTACGGATGTAGTTGAATAGGTGCTGCATAGGAAGTCCCAGTCTCCTCATCCATGTGGTGTTAAGGATTCTGTATGATCAGTATTTCGGCTGTGCGGGTGTATACGTATCTCCCCTAAAGCGGGCCCCCCCCCCCCCAAAAAACAAGCATGAACAATGAGATCCCCAAAACTGAATGAAGGAATGTAATCTCCGTTACCTCTTTTTACAAGCTATCAATCCAATCACTTGCATCTTCAGGGGTATCAAAAAAACGGATTGTACCTTTGTGAGGGATCCTCAGCCGGCTTGGGTACAGCATACCATACTTGATATTCTTTTCCCGGAGACGGCGCCTCACCTCATTGAAGGATCTGCGACGTTTCTGGACCTCGGCTGAGAAATCCGGGAAAAGCATCAGCTTGGTGTTTTCATATGGCAATTCCGGGTGTTTTCTTGCCTCCGCTAGAATCATATCCCTATCTCGGTAGTTTAGCATTCTTACCAAGAGTGGCCTGGGTGGTGCGCCTTCTGGACGTTTCCCTGTGGGAACTCTATGCGCCCTCTCTACCACATATGTGGGTGGCATTTCTGGAAGGTTCAATATTTGCTTGAACAGCGTTTCGGCGAAGACGGCGGGCCTCTGCCCCTCTGCTCCCTCTGGCAGGCCCACCACGCGGATATTATTTCGCCTCTGTCTATTTTCGGCGTCGTCCACTTTATGTGCCAGGGAACTCACTAGCGATTGTAACTCTGTAATTTGTGCCGTGTGTGTGCCCTGCTGATCTTCCACCGTGCCAATCCGGTCTTCCGCCTCATTAATTCTCCCTCTCATCTTGTCTAAATCATGGCGAATCAAGGTACACTCTGATGCCAGGTGGTCTATACGGACCATCATCATGGACTTAAACCCCTCTATAGCAGCTAGAATGGGTTTCGTTATTGCCTCTGGTATTGTCTCCAGGGCAGCAGATGGGGGATCTACCTCTTGTGCAGCTGATGGGGCCGACATACCTGCCGAGGATGAAGCAGTTCCCGGGCTATGTGCTACTCCCAGCCCGCTCCGTATACCGGAACTAGAAGCCGTCATGGCGCTTGGTGAGTTTGCGCCCCGCCCCTTCACAGAGCGCGGCGGCTTCGGGTCCTTGTTAAGCTTTCCCCGGCTTTTGGCAGACATGATTGATGTCACAGAGGGTTCCTGGATGCCCGCGGGAGCCGCCGTGTTGTTCTGTGGGTCAGATGTGCCTGTGTACAGGGTGAATTTTTCGGATCCACACGGAGCTCCAGAGATCAGCGTCCGACCTGCTTCACATCCCGGCCACGCCCCCCTGAAGTGCTTAATGTTAACAGTGTAAGAAGTATGGCCACGGATTACAAGGAGTTAACTGTGCAAGTGTACTGCTTGCCTCCAAGTCTGGAGTCCTGCCTTAGTGTTGATTTTACGTAACCGCAGCTCCTGCCTAAGATTTAGGCATTAGCGAGTGCAGTTCCACAGTGTCCCCACTAGGGCGCCTAAAGCCCCACCCACACGCATAGCAAAATGAATGCACCTATACACAGAGTCAGAGCCATGAAGGTGCACATTGGGCACTGGCGTTCTGGTGCCCAGTGGCCTCTCTAAGGCAGTACAGGAAATCAGAAAATTGCTGAGTGGTCGTCAACCCTTGTGATCCGCAACCAGTCCTGCTTCCACATCTAAACCCTGACCCAGCTTTCTCTGTGACCCTGCTTGATCCTGGTCCTCTGTTATCGACTTTGGCTTGTGACTTCATCTCATTATCTGTCTGCTGATTGAGTACTGTCTTTGCTCACCTGATTATACTGACCTTGGCCCGACTCCTGACTCTGCCTCTGCTGCCCGATTCTGCCTGCCTGGCCATGCTCCAGGATCCCACCTCTGCAAGTGACTAGAGGGCCCTCTGCAGGGATTCCAGCCCTGTGTAGACCATTCCTGCACAACACAGAGCATCTTCTGGCTGGATTCTTCTACAGGCTCCCATACCACTCTGTGCCCTGCTCTACTCTGCCATCAACTCTAGGAGAAGTGGAACAGCAGGTGCAAGGGAAGCCCTCTCATCAGCTCGGCCTCCACCAGATACATAGCAGTAAAACCCAACAGGTTATGGTAAAGTGATCCGAAAAGAACCAAAAAGCCTCCAATGAACCAATGCATGGCACTACAGAGCCTTCTTGGAGGAGAAGCTGTCAGGTTTCAGTGGTGGTAGTGAAACCTTGCAGAATGCCAACCTGAGGTTCCACAGGACGCGGAGTCTAAACCCCAGTCTGCTTCTTCACCAGGGGTCCCATGATGGTGGGTATGGACTTGCAGCAAGCTGGAACCAGGTTGCGGCCCTCAGATACACCCAGCTGATGATACGGAGACCATGCCCATATGCAGAATACAGATGGCAGGAGACAGAAGAGGATCCGGGAAACAAGCCGAAGTCGGGGGTCGCGGCAGATGAGCACAAACAGAAGACGAAGCCGGGGTCGGTACACGGAAAGTCAGACATAGAATACATGAAACACTACACTAGGTGCACAGGAGCTCAGAGCACTAGGAAGTTGCTCTGGCTGCACTGAGCATGTCTTATATAAGGAAGCAAACTGGGAGGAAGTGATAGAAGTGGCTCCACTATCCCGGCCAGTGGCAGCTCCGCGATGCCAGCCAGCAGCGGCTCCACATATCGATCCTTGCACCCTGTACATATGCAATGCCCATAGAGCAGCGAATGTGAATGTAACCAGAGATCTAGCAGAACCACTACAACAACAAGGTAAGAATTTCACAAACAGAAATCTGCAGACTAGACTGTGACAGAAGGTAGCTACATGTAGCACACATGCAAGGCCAACTCTCCCTCATGGTCAGGCTATATGCCGCCATCTTGGCCTTCAGGGTCTGCAGGTTAAGGGTGGCCTGAAGCCTAATAGCAGAACTCACTTATCTGACTTTACATTTGACCATTTGGTGGAGGGGGGATTATGGTGTGGGGGTTGTTTTTCAGGGGTTGGGTTTGGCCCCTTAGTTCCAGTGAAGGGAACTCTTAAGGCTTCAGCATACCAAGACAATTTGGACAATTTCATGCTCCCAACTTTGTGGGAACAGTTTGGGGACGGCCCCTTCCTGTTCCAACATGACTACGCACCAGTGCACAAAGCAAGGTCCATAAAGATATGGTTGAGCAAGTTTGGGGTGGAGGAACTTGACTGGCCTGCACAGAGTCCTGACCTCAACCCGATAGAACACCTTTGGGATGAATTAGAGCGGAGACTGCGAGCCAGGCCTTCACGTCCAACATCAGTGCCTGACCTCACAAATGGGCATCTGGAAGAATGGTCAAACAATCCCATAGACACCCTCCTAAACCTTGTGGACGGCCTTCCCAGAAGAGTTGAAGCTGTTATAGCTGCAAAGGGCAGAGCCAACTCAATATTGAACCCTACGGACTAAGACTGGGATGTCATTAAAGGTCATGCGTCCCAATACTTTTGGTAATATAGTATATATAAAACAATTGCAATCATCCTAATATATTGAAAAAGGAAACCGTCATTTCTGAGCTTGTCAAACTCTGTACTCCGAGTTAAAATTGCTGGAGCCACGTCACGAAACATTGGGACCACAGCGTGTGAACAGCCCCGTCCAGCTGTTATTTTACAGTTTGGGTAAAATCGCAGGTCTGGTGCCTATTTTTACCGCCTAAGGCTAAGTTTACAGTTGATGTATGGTTGACAGTCGGCAAAAAGGTGCAGTTGAGCTGCGTTTATAGCAGGGGTGGTCTGTTCATTAAGGGCGCCCCCCCCCCGTCGAGCGCCGCCTCCCCTATCCATGCGTCCGGCCCCTTTCAGGACACCGGCGCATGGATTCCCATGTGGGGGTGTTTTTTTGAAAAACCGATTAGAGTCAGAGGCTCTAATAGGCTTCAATATGGGGTGGGCTCGGGTCACAGAGAGTGCGCTCCGACCCCACCCAGGTGTGATACAACAGCCAATCAATATTCGCTGTTGTAACACTGATCCTCCTCCCGGCCAATCAGGAAGCGGGTTTTGACACCGGTCACCCGATTGGCTGAAAGGACAGGCGATCCTATTGGATGCCTAGGAGGAACAGGGGAGGAGCTGGAAGCCACCATGGAGGAGAGGACACGGAGCTGCAAATTCTGTGATCGTTGAATGCAGCGCATTAATGTCTTCTTTAATAATGCTATAAAGAATGAAGATGTTTTGCTGTTCATATTCAAACAGAGTTCTCCCAAACTGATTTCTGGATTCTTTTTCTCTTTGATCCCATGAATGATATGGTATGCTTTTTAAAAACAATGTTTCCATACTAATAATAATTTTTACACTTTTATCCAGATGTTTATTTTATGATTGTTGTCGAACTTATTTTATGTTTATCTAGCTTTTATTTTTTATTTTTTTTGGTGTTTGTAAAGTTACCACAAAGAACCATTTTGTTTTTTTTTTATTGTGATTTTTTCTTATTTGTATATAAAGTTAACACAAAGAACCGTTTTTTGGTTATGTATCATTTTTTTTTTTAAGTTACCACTAGAACATTATTAACATTATTAATGTATTTTTTGTGTGTTTTTGCAAACTCAATGAGATTGCTGTCCCTTGTTAATTTGACATTGTGTCTAAAATCAATGATTTAAAATAAAACACATAAAGTCTTTTCATAAACTCAAATATCCATTTATTTATGGTCTAAATAAAATAAAGAGGAAGTCAACGCTGGAAAAAGTCTGTGGACAAGAAAATTGGGATCCTAAGGAGTCCATATAAGAGGGAGCACAATCTGGTCCAGGAATCTCAGAGATCAACAGCACCAGCAGATGATCTAGATGTCCCCAGACTGTGGTCCTACAACAGCCTGCGTCTTCTGTCAGACCAGACTGAACCCAGGTCATCACTTTCTTCTCTTCCCTGCAGCCTTTCCTCCACGCTGCCCTGCAGCCTTCCCTGTAGCCTTCTTTTGAGGCTGTGGCTCTGGTGTTTGAGTTGTGGCAGGAGGAGGAGGAGGAGGAGGAGGAGGGGGGGCTGCCTCATGTAATTGTGTGTTGCTGGTTAGCGCGCCCTGCAGCCCCTTCTGTATTGTTTCCCCAAACAGTCTCTCACAAATGAGGCGTTGGCCCCACTCCATTTTAAACAGCCTGCTGGCTAAGTAGCAGCCATAGGACTCTTCAGCTTCGGGGGTGCTCGTTAAAAAATGGGTGGCCTCTCGCATGAGGCGCAGGGATGCCTCCTGTGTCACCGTCCCCTTCCTGGCCCTTTTTTTTGGAAGGCAGAGGGGAGGCACTTGTGATTGTGTCAGGCTCCTACTGGGCCCAGCCACCTCCTGCCTGACACTGGGCCCAGCCACCTCACTGGGCCCAGCCACCTCCTGTCTGACACTGGGTCCGGCCTCCTTCTGCCTGACACTGGGTCCGGCCTCCTTCTGCCTGACACTGGGTCCGGCCTCCTCCTGCCTGACACTGGGTCCGGCCTCCTCCTGCCTGACACTGGGTTCCGGCCTCCTCCAGGATGATGCTGAATCCAGCCTCCTCCAGGCTGTCCATGGGCCCGGTCTCCTCCTGCCTGTCACTGGGCCCAGCCACCTCCTGTCTGACACTGGGTCCGGCCTCCTCCTGCCTGACACTGGGTCCGGCCTCCTTCTGCCTGACACTGGGTCCGGCCTCCTTCTGCCTGACACTGGGTCCGGCCTCCTTCTGCCTGACACTGGGTCCGGCCTCCTCCTGCCTGACACTGGGTCCGGCCTCCTCCAGGATGATGCTGAATCTGGCCTCCTCCAGGCTGTCCATGGGCCCGGTGTCCTCCTGCCTGCCACTTTCCCCACATTCCTCCTGGCTGGCCTCATCCTGTGTATAAAAAAAGGACATAGTTTTAGTATTTATTTTTGGGTTCATCAATGACACACAATTTGCTTCTCATGACTTGCAAATTCAATGTGAATACATCTCTTAATAAAAGAGTAAAGAAATCAGACACCCTAATTTTTTGAAGCAGGTGACAAACATATTTAGCCACTACTGTCAATTGATATGTATACATCATTTTTAGGGGAAAATTATTTGAATCAATTATAACATTAAGTTAACATCATTAATATTAGGACAGTAAATATTTGTGAAATTAATTTACCTGACTCCAGATGGTCATATCCGGTTCATCCAGGATGGAAGACCCAGCTTGGTCCTCATCAGCCTCTGCTGGGGTGGAGGGAAGGGTGGAGGGAAGGGTGCATGGAAGAGTGCATGGAAGGGTGGAGGGAAGGGTGGAGGGAAGGGTTGAAAGTGATGCCCTGGCTTCAGTCTGGTCATCAAGAAACCGTAGTTTATTGTAGTACCACAGCCTGGGTACATATACATCATCTGCTGATGCTCCTAATCTCATGGATTCCTGCATCTTCTTATGCTCCCTCTTATACATGTTCCTCAAGATCCCAATTTTCTTTAACAACGTCTCCATTGTTGCTTCCGGGATGGTCGTCTGGACAAATGTCAGAAGTCTCTCCAGCGTTGACTTCCTGACATGCTTTAAATAATATTGAGGGTGTTTGACCTTCCACAGATTCCTCATCTCTCTATACTTGTCTATAAAAGCTGCCAAAAAATCAGGATCCTTAAATTGGGCATTCATAATGTCTGTAAAAGATAAAGACAAGACAAAAAACACTTATTATGTTTCTGCTAAACCCTCATCATCTTATCCCTATGTAGGCCTCATCAATCTGTCAAGCCATATAGGCTGCTTGCTACAAACTTTTTAGCAAATTTATAAATTTAAAATTACCTTCGTTTAGTAGCGTCCCGGTCCACTATCACCTACGCACAGAACGTACGTACGACACAATACGTAACAAGGTTTTATACACTGCACATGCGTAATACTCAGCCTGCTTGGCCCGCCCCTGACGTTCTTTTTGTTTACGCATATACCCCGCCCTTGACTCTACGCACAGAACGTATATATGTACGACACGTGCGCAAGAACCCTCTTTATACACTGCGCATGTGTGAAACTCCGCCTGCGTCGCCCGCCCCTGACGTTCAATTTTAACTCATATTCTCCGCCCCTTAACTCCACGCACAGAACGTACGTATGAAACGTGCGCAAGGCCCCTCTTTATACACTGCGCATGTGTGAAACTCCGCCTGCGTCGCCCGCCCCTGACGTTCGATTTTAACTCATGTTCTCCGCCCATTTTTTGTACGGTGCGTAGTGGGGTGAATAATGGCGGAGACATATCAGGTGTGTACTACCTCAGGTAGCGAAGAAAGCCCGGAGGCCGGAACGTCACGATGTGGGAAGCCGAGATTTAAGGCCTCCAATATGTCCTTTAAAGAGATGGTGGAAATGGTGGCAATTCTTAAAAAAAAAAGGACTATGATGGGAAGTATGGACCGTACGCCCGGCCAAATTTGAGAAAAGCCAAAATAATGGCAAAGGTGGTGAAGACCTTACAGGGTTCTTTTGGGGTACAGCGCTCCAAGGATCAAATTCGAAAAAGATGGTCCGATCTCAAACTCCGGGAGCCGGATCAGTACAGACGGATCCGTAAAGTGCTGAAAAAAAGTAAGTACTTGTCGTGTTTTCATCTTGTGTTTATTACCTTGTATACTGCTCCATGTGCTTTTCTTTCCTATACGATTTTTACATCGTTTAAAACGATCTTTTAATAAACCTCGTTACATATATAGATATATATAGATAGATATATATATCTATCTATATATATATCTATCTATATATATCTATATATATATAGATAGATATATATAGATATAGATATAGATATAGATATAGATATAGATATTTTTATATATATTTATATTTATAGATATATAGAGAGAGAGAGAGAGATCAATATTTTTAGATATATTTAGATATTGATATCTAGATATCGATATATCTATCTATCTCGATATGTCTTTAGAAAATTAAATCTTTAGTAAACTAGGAACTCTACACAAACAGACAATTTGTACACCACTTCACTACAATGTTTGAAGATTACTATGTACTAAAATATCTGTGTGCTAAGTATATTAATTTTTTGGTTCACATAGGGGAAAAATCACTCAGCCAACAAGAGGAACCCAGTCCCCCCCAACCAAAAGAACATACTTGGGAAATCAGCCCAAGCCCCACTGAGGATGTGGAGGAAGGAGAGGTGGGCGACATGGGCACCCCACCAGGTGAGTGTCTGACACACCAGCTTACGGTAATATATGCATGGCTGCCTTTTATTTGATGTAATTTTTTTACTCTATTTTAGGTCATCTGGTTGTGCTTGACTCAAGCAACAGCGCCACCCCCGAGGATGTTCATGAAGTATGCGACATGGGCACCCCACCAGGTCAGTGTCTGAGACACCAGCTTATGGTAAGGTAAACTATGTATGTCTGCATATTTCTAAACACATCTTTTTTTCATTCAATTTTAGGTCCAAGTGACAATTTCACCACAGACAGTGCCCAACGACTCATTGCTCAAATAATGGCCTGGAATGGGGAGATTGATCAAATGCGGAATTGGCTGGATCGTATGCAGCAAGAAACGAAGGACATGATTGATGTTTTGGGTCGAATCTAAATGCCCTTTTTCAACCTAAAAAACATCGATCATGTCCTTCATTTCCTGGTTTGCTGACCCCATTCTGGGCCTTCTCTTTTGTATTTTGTGGAAATGATATGCCTGTTTAACAACATAAAAAAACAAAAATTTTGAAAAAAAGGAGGCCTGTTTTGAAAAAAAAAAAATAAAAAAAAAAATATATAATAATAGAGGCCTGTTAAAATAAAATTAAAAAAAGCCTGTTTTTCACAAACCAAAAACAAAATTTAAAAAACCTGTTTTTAAAAAACACACAAAAAAAGCCTGTTTTTAAAAACCCAAAAAAAAACAAAAAAAAAACCTGTTTTTAAAAAAAAAAAAAAAAAAAAAAAAAAAAAGGCTGTTTTTCAAAAAAAACAAAAAAAATTTGCAAAAATGAGGCCTGTTTTGTAAAAAAAAAAAATATATAAAAAAAAAAAAAAAAAAAAAGAGGCCTGTTTGTTAAAATCAAAATGCCAAAAAATATATATTTTAAATTATCAAAAAATATAACTAATTATATTATTCTAAATTTGTTAATATATCGAGATATTTTTGACTATGAACATTTTATACTAATGCATAAGTGAATGTATACCAAATATTAAAACATCTGTTTAGGAATTAAATAAATGTGTGGTTTGTTATTTCAATGCTCAGTATCAGTTTGTTTAAATTTAAAATAGTTGTTTACAGTGACAATGGAGCTTATTTAGAAATTTACAAGGAAAATACACTTGGCACTACAAGTGCTCTACCATAACCTAGGAGAAAGCCCAAAAGAAAGGCAAGCAATAAATATAATTCAATATTTCATCAAGATTTTTTTATTTTGATTATTTAGATATCCTGGCCCATTGCAATGGACCCCCTACCCATAAAATAATTTACATATTGCTGTCGAACTTGACGGGCACTTTTGGGGGCCAAGCCAGTACGGACAGTATCCAGGCCCGTAAGGTTGTCACTGCTAATAAGTCCGGCCTCAGGCCCAACTGGCACAATATAATTAGAGGAATGTTTGTGCAAAAAGTTGTGCAGGATGCAGCACGATAAAATGATAAAATTAAGTTTGTATTCCGCCAAATTAATGGAGGTTTGAAACAGGCGGAACCGGCTGGCCAGAATCCATAACGCATTCTCAACAACTCTTCTAGCTCTGGCCAGCCGGAAATTAAAAACCCTCCTCTCCGGGGTGAGGGTTCTTTGGGGGAATGGCCTCATGAGGTGCTTGCTCAGAGCGAAGGCTTCATCGGCAATGAAGACAAAGGGGAGTCCTTCCACGTTATCCGCATCAGGTGGCAATCCTAGGCCACCACTCTGGAGACGCTGGCAGAACTCTGTCTGGGCAAATACTCCTCCATCCGACATCCGGCCATTCTTCCCCACGTCCACATATAGAAATTCATAGTGTGCCGACACCACCGCCATTAAAACAATACTATGGAACCCCTTATAATTAAAATAGTATGACCCCGAATGGGGTGGTGGCACGATGTGGACATGTTTCCCATCTATAGCCCCTCCACAATTGGGAAAGTCCCAACGGGTGGCAAAATGGGATGCCACAGTCTGCCATTCCTGTGGCGTTGAAGGAAACTGGGGAATCAAACAAGAAAACAAAACTCAGTAATTTAGAAAATAACATTGCAACAACATTATACACTTAAAACATTCTTGCCCAGCGTCAGTATAACATTAAATAATTGAAATCTTCTTGAATAAATAATATGGAAAGGCACACTTATCAGATTGCTCACCCCCTCTGATGGCACATTGATTACATTTTAGGGGGTGGTGAAATTAGAAAAAAATTAAAATTTTAGGACACGCAGGGATTTATTGACTATAAAAGGCTACAAGACTGTGCAGCACTCTGCAAGTGCAGTTGCTCCACAGCTTAAGTAAATGAGGTAAGGTAAAAAGGCTTTTATGTTGCAAGGAGTACACAATCACATGCAAGGGCAATTCATCCAAACACTTTGTGGCTTGCATATGATTGGATGATGGCAATCAGCAGAGCTTCTGCTCATTTACTAAAGCACTGGAGCAAATGCACTTGCAGAGTGGAAATGCATTTTGCAAAGTGCAACATATATTTGCTTTGTAAAAATCAACACCACAGAACATTATAGCAAATTATTAGGGGGTGGTTTGGAAATCAAGTTAATTACATGCACACTATTTGGATGGAGTTTAGGTGGGGGGAGGGGGTTGGGAAATCAAGTTAATTACATGCACACTATTTGGATGGAGTTTAGGTGGGGGGAGGGGGTTGGGAAATCAAGGTAATTACTTGCACACTATTTGGATGGAGTTTAGGTGGGGGGAGGGGGTTGGGAAATCAAGTTAATTACATGCACACTATTTGGATGGAGTTTAGGGGAAACAAAATACAATGCAGCTGACTAAATACATTCAAACTGAGTAGACTAGGTGGATATGTGCCCAGCATTGTATGCTGGGGAGGTTATTGAGGCAAATATACATGCATGACAAAAAAGAACAGGAAAAAATTCCAGCATGCGTGATGAGAAAAAGGGGACATTCACACTATATTGCAATGATGGTAAGTAGTGTTTGAGTTAAGAGATACATTACATTATCAAAGATGAAATAAAAGAACATGTGATGCTAATAAAAGAAAAAATTCTTACCTTAATATACTCCTTCTGCAGGACCTGGATGATGGCAGAACAGGTCTCTGGGATAATGATCCCCAGAGCCTGGGGGGAGATGCCTGTCGAGAACTTGAGGTCCTGCAGGCTTCTCCCTGTCGCCAAGTACCGCAACGTGGCAACTAGCCTCTGCTCCGGAGTGATGGCTTGCCTCATGCAGGTATCCTGACTGCTGATATAGGGGGTCAGCAAAGCCAACAAACGGTCAAAAACGGGGCCCGTCATCCGGAGAAAGTTCCTGAAATCCTCAGGATTATTCTCACGGATCTCACGGAGCAAAGGCATATGAGAGAACTGGTCACGCTGGAGCAACCAATTCTTGGTCCATGAACTCCTCCTCGCCCTGTTCATGGACTGGTCTTGGTCTGAAGAATAAACTACAGCACCAAGCACATACAATGCACGAGCTCGACGACGAATACGTACAGGTAACATGGCTTCAAAACGGTCGGCTGGTCAGAACGCACTTAACAGAACGCACTGAAGAACAGCAAAGCCCGTGAAGAGCGACCTGAAAATCAGCAACGAGCGGACAATAAAACAAAGATTTCCCAATGCCAACTGACCAAACGCACTGAAAAGCAGATACAAACCTCACAAGCACAGACTGAACAACAGTTAAAACGAACTGAAAAATACGAGTCTCACAAGCGCGAATCGTCTCTCACCAAACTTCTACTAACACGAGATAAACACGAGATTAGCAGAAGGAGCCCAAAGGGTGTCGTACGGGCTATTGAACTTCCGTTTTATAGTCTCGTCGGACTTGGTGTACGTCACCGCGTACTAGGCTGTCGTACTTTTGTGTGGTCGTGTGTGTGTAAGTCCGTTCGTTAGAAAGTCTGCCGCAAGTCCGCCAAAAGTTCGCCGAAAGTCTGTCGGACAGGCTAGGCTGTCAGACTTTTGTAGACGAAAAGTCCGACCGTGTGTACGCGGCATAAGAGGTGCCATGGTGGAGATTCAGGTGGATTTTTCTGGTTTTGGGGGCTTTTTTTGGGGTGGGTGTGGGTGGCTCGGGAACATGGTGTTTTGTTTTGTGTTTTTATATCTGGTCTCCCCAGGAGCCTGCAGTCACTATGGACTGCAATGTAGAGTATGTAGTGCAGTCCACGTAGCATATATAATACAGTGCAGGGTATATAGTGCAGTCAGTGTAGTGTATATAACGCAGTGCAGAGTACAGTATATAGTGCAGTCAGTGTAGTGTATATAACGCAGTGTAGAGTATATACTGCAGTCAGTGTAGTGTATATAACGCAGTGCAGAGTATATACTGCAGTCAGTGTAGTGTTTATAACGCAGTGCAGAGTATATAGTGCAGTCCGTGTAGTATATATAATACAGTGCAGGGTATATAGTGCAGTTAGTGTAGTATATATAATACAGTGCAGAGTATATAGTGCAGTCAGTGTAGTATATATAATACAGTGCAGAGTATATAGTGCAGTTAGTGTAGTATATATAATACAGTGCAGAGTATATAGTGCAGTTAGTGTAGTATATATAATACAGTGCAGAGTATATAGTGCAGTCATAGTAGCATATATAACACAGTGCAGAGTATATAGTGCAGTCAGTGTAGTATATATAATACAGTGCAGAGTATATAGTGCAGTCATAGTAGCATATATAACACAGTGCAGAGTATATAGGGCAGTCAGTGTAGTATATATAACACAGTGCAGAGTATATAGTGCAGTCAGTGTAGTATATATAATACAGTGCAGAGTATACCTATTAGATTGTAAGCTCTTCTGAGCAGGGCCCTCTTAATCCTTTTGTATTTTATTGTATTATATATATATATATATATATATCTCCCTTTTATATTGTAAAGCGCTGCGTAAACTGTTGGCGCTATATAAATCCTGAATAATAATAATAATAATATATAGTGCAGTCAGTGTAGTATATATTACGCAGTGCAGAGTATATAGTGCAGTCAGTGTAGTGTATAAAATACAGTGCAGAGTATATAGTGCAGTCAGTGTGGTGTGTATAATACAGTACAGAGTATATAGTGCAGTCAGTGTGGTATGTATAATACAGTACAGAGTATATAGTGCAGTCAGTGTGGTATGTATAATACAGTACAGAGTATATAGTGCGGTCAGTGTAGTATATATAATACAGTGCAGAGTATATAGTGCAGAATTTTTCAGTTTTGGGGTGCTTTTTTTGGGGTGGGTGCGGGTGGCTCGGGAACATGGTGTTTCATTTTGTGTTTTTAATGAGAGAATGGCTTTAAAGTAGAGGTTGGGCTACCAGAATGTGGAAAGCTCACCAGTGGCATTGCACAAATACCTAAAGGGTTAAACTCAGTTTCCTTCCCCATCTTGTCACACACTATGCTCATTCCCAAGCCCCCCCCCCCCCCAATCCCTCCGAAAACACCTCTGCTCTCCTCCCCGCTTCATCCGCACTCCATTCATCTCCCATTTGTACTGATAACATTTTATTATTCATTTTCCTTCTGAAGCGGCTCCCCTGGTATTTCGTGACATTAGACAGAATCCAGTAATAATCCTTGGCGTTCCACGTCGCGCACGGAAATGGGACGAATGGCTTAGACTCATTCCCAGACTTTTTTTTAAACTCTCTTTAAAAAGGGATAATGTTGGTGACTGCGCGCGCATGCTCGCCATTGGCGTAGACTGCGAAATAGGTATTCTTTTCCCTTCGGTAATTCTGGCGGAGATTATGAAAATACCAGTATGGATAAATATATGCTATTGAAAAAATAAAGCGTTAAGGACGTTTTCAGTAAACTCGAAGGGATTATGTGATATTACAACTGGAAAGGGTGGTATTTGCGGGATTATGGCGAATGGCACGGCAAAGCCGAACAATATTGCATCTAAATGTAAATCAATTGGCTGGCTTTTAAAGGAGTCTTCCATTATAATGACTTATGACTTCAGCCAGAATTTTTGTTGTCTTTTAGCTTTGGATAGATCCCCAAAGGGGAAGATTTGCAATCATGTCGTGTTGTGCCACCGCCGCTGTCTGTGTGTAAGCAGCTGTCTTTCTGCAGATGTCCAACATGCTCCCTGCCCAGTCAGAGCTAGACCTCTCCAAACTGCATAAAGGCTCCTTGCTTATCTGAAGTGTTATTAAACCCTCCATGGAGAAAATACAATGTAGCAGTATTAAAATGTTACTAAACCCAGGACTCTGCATTCACTATATCTGATCTCCCCAGGACTCTGCATTCACTATATCTGGTCTCCCCAGGACTCTGCATTCACTATATCTGATCTCCCCAGAACTCTGCATTCACTATATCTGATCTCCCCAGGACTCTGCATTCACTATATCTGATCTCCCCAGGACTCTGCATTCACTATATCTGATCTCCCCAGGAGCCTGAATTCACTATATCTGATCTCCCCAGAACTCTGCATTCACTATATCTGGTCTCCCCAGGAGCCTGCAGTCACTATATCTGCTCTCCCCAGGACTCTGCATTCACTATATCTTCTCTCCCCAGGAGCCATGTATGTCTGACATCACGCAGAGCCACCCTGCCCCAAAGCACCCACCCCCCCATGTTGAGGGCATGTGGCCTGGTATGGTTCAGGAGTGGGGGCTTGCTCTCCCCTCCTTCTCCTGACCTGCCAGGCTACATGCCAGACCCGAAGGACCTGGTATGGATTGGGAGGGGGGAATCCACGCCGTTTTTTAAAAATTTTTTATAATCTGTATTGCTGGGAGCCAACAATACATTACACCTGTGAGCAATTTTAAATTACATTTTTTTTCCTTTAGAAATGTCATTATTGCTGCGGCATGTTCTATACATTGTACAGATGCGCCACTTTCCAGGCAGACTAAGGGGACCCCTCACAGGCACATTATTTAAAGGAATATTTAATTTTTATTGTTTCACTTTAAGCATCATTAAAATCACTTCTCCTTTAAAAAACAATTACCGTATTTATCGGCGTATAACATGCGCCGGCGTATAACACGCACCCCAAGTTTAGGAGGGAATTTTAAGGAAAAAAACGTACATTTAAATGCCCATCAATGCAGCCTCATCAGTGTCCATCTGCAGCCTTGTCAGTGGCCATCTGTAGCATTGTCCCTGATTGCAGCCTTGTCTCTGATTGCAGCCTTGTCCCTCATTGCAGCATTGTCCCTGATTGCAGCCTTGTCCCCATTGCAGCATTGTCCCTGATTGCAGCCTTGTCCCCCATTGCAGCCTTGTCCCCCATTGCAGCATTGTCCCTGATTGCAGCCTTGTCCCTGATTGCAGCCTTGTTCCCCATTGCAGCCTTGTCCCCCATTGCAGCATTGTCCCTGATTGCAGCCTTGTCCCCCATTGCAGCATTGTCCCTGATTGCAGCCTTGTCCCCCATTGCAGCCTTGTCCCCCATTGCAGCCTTGTCCCTGATTGCAGCCTTGTCCCTGATTGCAGCCTTGTCCCCAATTGCAGCATTGTCCCTGATTGCAGCCTTGTCCCCCATTGCAGCATTGTCCCTGATTGCAGCCTTGTCCCCCATTGCAGCCTTGTCACTGATTGCAGCCTTGTCCCTGATTGCAGCCTTGTCCCCCATTGCAGCATTGTCCCTGATTGCAGCCTTGTCCCCCATTGCAGCATTGTCCCTGATTGCAGCCTTGTCCCCCATTACAGCATTGTCCCTGATTGCAGCCTTGTCCCCCATTGCAGCATTGTCCCTGATTGCAGCCTTGTCCCTGATTGCAGCCTTGTCCCCCATTGCAGCCTTGTCCCCCATTGTCCCCCATTTCAGCCTTGTCAGTGTCCATAAGTAGTCTGCAGCCTTGCCCTGTGTCATTTGCAGACATCTGGCATTTAAGAATGGCGCCGCCATTCTCGGCCGCCCTCGGTGGCTCTCTCGGCGGCTTTCGGCGGCTTTCGGCCGCTTTCGGCCATTGTCGGCGGCTCTCGGCGGCTTTCGGACGCACTCGGCTTTCTCGCACGCGGGACTTTGAGAGCTGCCGAGAATTGCCGAATGCCGCAGAGAACGGCCGAGAGCCGCCGAGAATGGCCGAAAGTGGCTGAAAGCCGCCGAGAATGGCCGAAAGACGACGAATGCGGCCGAGAATGGCGGAAAGCCGCCGAGAACGTCCGAAACCCGCCGAGAGCGGCGGGGGATCGGCGTATAACACGCACGATTTCCCCCTGATTTGAAGGGGAAAAAAGTGCGTGTTATACGCCAATAAATACGGTAGTTTTAAAACCTTTTTTTTTTGCATTGATCCATGTCCCCTGGGGCAGGACCCGGGTCTACAAACACTTTTTATTGCAATAACTTGCTTATAAGCCTTTAAAATGAGGACTTTTGATTTTTCATGTTCATGTCCCATAGACTTTAATGGTGTTCCTTTTGCCTGTTCGCGTGTTCTGGTGCGAAACGATCCTGGGGTTGTTCGGCTCATCCCTATATATCTGATAAGCCTTTTGCCACACTGGCATGGTGGAGACATCTTCAAGAATTATTGCACAAAGTGTGGACTTTGGGAATCACTATTCTTGTGTTTCCTGAGTTTCACGGATTGTTTGTGTGTATTGTTTGAACATTGCAGCACATTGGATATAGTGTGTGTCTGAAATATGGACAGACACATTTCGGAAGGGGGGTGCAGGGGCGGTAACATGCACTCTTGTATTAAAGTCAGAGTACAACACTTCACAACAAGCCCAGCGGAAGGGAGCCCAGCTGGGAACACTCACAGATGACAGCAGCGTGAAATGGAGCAGGTCCCTGTCAAGCTGACAAAGTCTGTCTTGAGAGGCAGAATGCGTCTTGGCCGGCCGGAGCCCAAGCGGGGAGGTTTCCAAGAGGAGTGGCAGATCCCTAAGCTTTTCCTTCTCATCTGGAACCTAATGCTGTTCCTGACAGATGGGTGGACCTGTCCCTACACTACCCACACGCTAAATGTGCGCCAAACCCAGGAGCCAGGGTCTTCAGTAGACTCTGCCTGACCCAAGATGGCAATCGGATCCAATCGGATCATTGCCCCAGTGACCCAGAAAACCATGTTCCTCTCCCTCTGCACTGCTGCTGCGGATGAGTGCCACCTACAGGGGAGAAAATAGACTGCACCTACCAAGGGGCACACCTACTTACACTGCCTTGAAAAAGTATTCACACCCCTCAGAATTTCCCACATTTTTTCATGTTACAACCAAAAATGTAAATGTATTTTGTTGGGATTTTATGTGATAGCCCAACACAAAGTGGCACATAATTGTGAAGTGGAAGGAAAATGATAAATGATACAAATAAATATGTGAAAAGTGTGTGTGGGGGGGGGGGGGCATTTGTATGGCGCCCCCCGGAGTCAATACTTTGTAGAACCCCCTTTCTCTACAAGTCTTTTTGGGGATGTCTCTACCAGCTTTGCACATCTAGAGAGGGACATTTCTGCCCATTCTTCTTTGTAAAATATCTCAAGCTCTGTCAGATTGGATGGAGAGCGTCTGTGATCAGCAATTTTCAAGTCTTGCCACAGATTCTCAATGGGATTTAGGTCTGGACTGTGACTGGGCTATTCTAACACATGAATATGCTTTGATCTAAACCATTCCATTGTAGCTCTGGCTGGATGTTTCGGGTCGTTGTCCTGCTGGAAGGTGAACCTCCGCCCCGGTCTCAAGTCTTTTGTAGACTCTAACAGGTTTTCTTCTAAGATTGTCCTGTATTTGTCTCCATCCATCTTCCCATCAACTCTGACCAGCTTCCCTGTCCCTGCTGAAGAAAAGCATCCCCACCACATGATGCTGCCACCAGGGCCAGATTAAGAGCATCATGGGCCTGGTGCTGAGAATTTTGGTGGGCCTTTTTATGGAAACAAAATGAAAATGCAAACAATTTTTCGCTAAAACGAATTAAATCTACTCTCACCAGTAATACCAGCCGTGCAGCCTCTGAGCAGCAGCAACACCACCAATACCACCTGCTATGCGGTCTCTCACCAGCAGCAACATAGGGAGACCACATTTCCAAACTGTCATTCAGAGACAACCCCCTCTTCCCAAAAAAAGATGAGGGTGGAGGATGTAGTCTCGGGGTTGGCGGGGAAATCGGCGGTGGAGGTGATTTGTCAGGCAAATGGCTGGTGTTAGTACTTAAAATCAATCATCCTGACACCATGCTTGATATGGTGTCAGGATGATCAAATTCCATTATTTCAGTTACTACATTGTAATATATAGTGAAATAGTTCAACTCACCATCGTGCAGAATCAGTGGGACCTGAGCTTGTCACTTGCCACCAGATGCAGCTTGTCACTTGCCACCCATAGCCTGCCACCAGATGTAGCGTATCACTTTCCACAGTTGCCTGCCGCTAGATACAGCATGTCACTTGCCACCAGCAGCCTGCCACCAGATACAGTGTGCCACTTGCTAACCACAGCCTGTCACACAGATATAGTGTGCCACTTGCCACCAGCAGCCTGCCACTAGATACAGTGTGCCACTTGCCACCAGATACATTGTGCCACTTGCCACCAGATACAGTGTGCCACTTGCCACCAGCAGCCTGCCACCAAATACAGTGTGTCACTTGCCACCAGCAGCCTGTCACCAGATACACTGTGCCACTTGCTACCGACAGCCTGTCACCAGATACAGTGTGCCACTTGCTACCGACAGCCTGTCACCAGATACAGTGTGCCACTTGCCACCAGCAGCCTGCCACTAGATACAGTGCGCCACTTGCCACCAGATACATTGTGCCACTTGCCACCAGATACAGTGTGCCACTTGCCACCAGCAGCCGGCCACCAAATACAGTGTGTCACTTGCCACCAGCAGCCTGTCACCAGATACACTGTGCCACTTGCCACCAGATACAGTGTACCACTTGCCACCAGCAGCCTGCCACCAGATACATTGTGCCACTTGCCACCAGATACACTGTGCCACTTGCCACCAGATACAGTGTACCACTTGCCACCAGCTCCCTGCCACCAGATACAGTGTGCCACTTGCCACCAGCTGCCTACCACCAGATACAGTGTGTCACTTACCACCAGCAGCCTGCCACCAGATACATTGTGCCACTTGCCAACCACAGCCTACCACCAGATACAGTGTGCCACTTGCCACCAGCAGCCTTCCACCAGATAGTGTGCCACTTGCCACCAGCAGCTTGCCACCAGATACAGTGTGCCACTTGCCACCGGCAGCCTGCCACCAGATACAGTGTGCCACTTGCCACTAGCAGCCTGCCACCAGATACAGTGTGCCACTTGCCAACCACAGCCTACCACCAGATACAGTGTGTCACTTACCACCAGCAGCTTGCCACCAGATACAGTGTGCCACTTGCCACCAACAGCCTGCCACCAGATACAGTGTGCCACTTGCCACCAGATACAGTGTGCCACTTGCCACCAGCAGCCTGCCACCAGATACAGTGTGCCACTTGCCAACCACAGCCTACCACCAGATACAGTGTGTCACTTACCACCAGCAGCCTTCCACCAGATAGTGTGCCACTTGCCACCAGCAGCTTGCCACCAGATACAGTGTGCCACTTGCCACCAGCAGCCTGCCACCAGATACAGTGTGCCACTTGCCACTAGCAGCCTACCACCAGATACAGTGTGTCACTTACCACCAGCAGCCTTCCACCAGATAGTGTGCCACTTGCCACCAGCAGCTTGCCACCAGATACAGTGTGCCACTTGCCACCAGCAGCCTGCCACCAGATACAGTGTGCCACTTGCCACTAGCAGCCTGCCACCAGATACAGTGTGCCACTTGCCACTAGCAGCCTGCCACCAGATACAGTGTGCCACTTGCCACCAGCAGCCTGCCACCAGATACAGTGTGCCACTTGCCACCAGCAGCCTGCCACCAGATACAGTGTGCCACTTGTCACCTGCAGCCTGTCACCAGATACAGTGTGCCACTTGTCACCTGCAGCCTGTCACCAGATACAGTGCGCCACTTGCCAACCACAGCCTGTCACCAGATACAGTGTGCCACTTGTCACCTGCAGCCT
Source organism: Aquarana catesbeiana (assembly GCF_042186555.1). Taxonomy (NCBI): domain Eukaryota; kingdom Metazoa; phylum Chordata; class Amphibia; order Anura; family Ranidae; genus Aquarana; species Aquarana catesbeiana. The sequence continues at coordinate 689,781,087 of NC_133327.1, read as the reverse complement.
GTCACCAGATACAGTGTGCCACTTGCCACCAGCAGCCTGCCACCAGATACAGTGTGCCACTTGCCACCAGATACAGTGTGCCACTTGCCACCAGCAGCCTGCCACCAGATACAGTGTGCCACTTGCCAACCACAGCCTACCACCAGATACAGTGTGTCACTTACCACCAGCAGCCTTCCACCAGATAGTGTGCCACTTGTCACCAGCAGCCTGCCACCAGATACAGTGTGCCACTTGCCACTAGCAGCCTGCCACCAGATACAGTGTGCCACTTGCCACCAGCAGCCTGCCACCAGATACAGTGTGCCACTTGCCACCAGCAGCCTGCCACTCCCTCCAGGACTCTTCCAGGATGGGTAGAAGGGACAGGGCCTGCATAGTCAAACAAATCCCTGGAGTCCCCACCCCTCCTGATCTGGGGTGGTATGGCTGTGTGTAAAATGAATGCCAGCAGTATTGATCAGACCAAGTTCTATAGAGGGTTGTGTGTACAGCCTTTGGGCTCACACTGGTTTGCTGCAGTTTGGGTGCACTGCTTGTGTATCTGCAGTTTTAGCTTGCAGTCCTATTAATTTTGGTGCGCTTTTAGAAAAAACATGCAACCTAATAGAAATCAATAGGACTGTGGGTAAAACGCAGGAAAACTGCGGATACACCAGCAATGGGCCAAAACACAGCAAATGAGTGTGAACCCACCTAAAAGCACAAGGAGCCGAGTCTACATATTGACTGCAGTTATAAGAGCCATTGCTGAAGATAAAGGTAAAAGAGGAGGAGAGAAGAGAGATAAGAGTCCAGTCACTGAGCTCACACTTGGATGGTTGGAAGCTCATCACTCACATATCTGTTCAGTTCACCTTCTATCTGCCGGTGTCTGGCCGAATAAGTTCCTTCGGCGGATAGGTTCCACCCCTGTACTGCGCAGGCGCAGCGCCTGCGCAGTACGAACTACTAACAGCCGCCGGAGATAGCCGAAGCTCAAGATCGCCAATCAGCTGTACACGGCGCCTGCGCTCTGGGTCCAGGTTCCTTCCCTACCATCCAAGTGGACCTAGAGGGGGAATCTAAAAGAGCCGAGCGAAGCGAGGCCGTGCCCGAAGCGCGGCGAGCGAAGCGAGCCCGCGAGGGGCCCTCTTCCAGGCGCCGTGTACAGCTGATTTTCAGCTATTCCGCTTCGGCTATTTCCGCCGGATCCTACTGCGCAGGCGCAGCGCCTGCGCAGTAGAGGGGGGAACTTATCAGCCGAGCGGAACTTTCTCGGCAGAACACCGGCTGCAGTTGCTTTGTTCATAATTTCCCAGCCCACACACAGAGAGAGGAGAGAGGGGAGGGGGAAGGCAGAGCCATTTGTGTAGGGGGGGGGGGACTGTGCACTATGACACTGTAATAAACACAGTGAGCCAACACAGATGCAGCCAGACACCCCTCCATTTACACACAGCTTCTCCTGTCCCATAGAAGTTTATGGACAGGAGAAAATCGGGCTTATATTGCTGGCTGTGAGGGCCGATTTTAAGGCAGGGGCCTGGAGCTGCAGCTCCATCAGCCCCTATGTTAATCCGGCCCTGGCTGCCACCACCATGTTTCACGGTGGGGATGGTGTGTTCAGGGTGATGTGCAGTGTTAGTTTTCCCCACACATAGCGTTTTGCTTTTAGGCCAAAAGGTTGAATTTTGGTCTCATGTGACCAGATCACCTTCTTCCACATGTTTGCTGTGTCCTCCACATGGCTTCTCACAAACTACAAACAGGACTTCTTATGACTTTCTTTCACCAATGTCTTTCTTCTTGTCACTCTTCCATAAAGGGCAGATTTGTGGAGAACACGACTAATAGTTGTCCTGTGGACATTTGTGTGCGCAGCCTGTTGCATTAGGGTGTGCACACCAGAGCACAATCACACATGCGTGGATATCAGCAGAGCAGTGGACGGCGTCAGTAGTTTTTTATTTTTATTATTTCTTATTCTTTTTTACAATATTATTTTTGATTATTATTTTTTTTTTTTTTTTTTTTTTAGGAGCCCAGTGTTGGGGCTTTGGTGAAATATCAAGGATCATTCTAATCAGACCACTGATGTCTCACTTTTGAGACAGAGAAAGAAACTGAGGACAGAGATTCCCCAGTCCCTTTCTCTGCAGCCTGCAGTAAACATAGTTTACTATGCTTCAGTTAAGAAGTACAGATCACTTGCTGTGTTCATTCAGAAAAGGAAGAGGAGGGAGAGAAGGGAAGCTGGCAGCACTGCAGGGGGAGAGAGGAAGCAGGGGGAGTCGGCACCACACAGGATGATTAAGGTGTGCCTAGGCACACCCAGCACACCCTGTGCGCAAGCCTATGCCTGTGGACAGATTCTCCCACCTGAGCTGTGGATCTCTGCAGCTCCTCCAGAGTTACCATGGACCTCTTGGCTCTTCTCTGATGAATGCTCTCCTTGCCCGGCCGGTCAGTTTAGGTGGACGGCCATGTCTTGGTAGGTTTGCGGTTGTGCCATACTCTTTCCATTTTCCGATGATGGATTGAACAGAGCTCCGTGAGTCTGTGTGTCCGGCCCCCTGATCTACATATCAGGGCGCCAGACTATGGATTCCAATGTGGGGGGGTGTTTTTGTGAAGCCCGTGATTAGAGCCAGAGGCTCTAATAGGCTTCAAAAAAGGGTGGGCCCGGGGCATAGAGCACTGCACCCCAAGCCCACTCAGTTGTGCAACAATATTCAGGGCTGGTGCAAGGATTTTTGACACCCTGGGTGAAAACTCATTTTTCCGCCCCCCCCTTGGCTCCGCCCCTGAATCCACCCCCTTTGCCCGAGCATCAGTGAGAAAGGAGCCGGCCCTAGAGGAAGGATGTGGCTGCAGTAGAGAGCACTGATCATAGAGGTGTGCAGGGGATGTTGGCTTCCGTTCCATCAGGACATGTCCTCCAAGGCTTCTCCTATATAATGACACTACAGAGCGGCTGCCTGAGCAACATGCAGCAGAGGCATCCCCTGCATCCCCCTAGATGTGCACGCTTTATCCCAGCTGCACCCACTACTAGAGGTTATAACATTTACTACAGAGGTATTTATAATAGAGCACCGAAAACTTACATAGCAAAAAGACGGAGAGTAGAGAAACCAGCGGCCGGCGCCCTAGGCAGCAGTGCACCCTAGGCGGCTGCCTAGTTTGCCTAGAAGCAGCACCGGCCCTGCACAGATTTATTTGTAAGACATTTCGAAAACCATTTATCACTTTCCTTCCACTTCACAATTATGTGACACTTTGTGTTGGTCTATCACATAAAATCCCAATAAAATACATTTACGTTTTTGGTTGTAACCTGACAAAATGTGGGAAATTTCAAGGGGTATGAATACTTTTTGTATATAGACTAATATAAAAATATGCCATGTTACATGTGTATATATAACCTGAAAAATGTCAGATGATGTGCCGAGGTTAGAATAGAATTATTTATTTGTTCAATGAAGTATCTCCATAAGGCTGAAGTCTTGGCTCTGTGTAGAAGATACAAGTTGTGTGGGATGAGAGGAAGGGAAGCCGGCCCTGAGCTGACAGCCCTAAAGAAAAAAACCTGAAAGAGAATCCAGGATTCCAGGAGCGGACGATCTGGAACAGACGGATTTCTGAGCTCTTGCAGCATTTTCCGCAGCTGTGACATAAATAAATCCCCCCAACCAGCCCGGGTCTAAATAAAACACAAAAACCACACCGACTGTCCTCTGCGTAGACTACTCCGCAAGGAACGACTTCTAGAATATTCCTTTAGATTGGCTTTTGGAATCCGGCAGCAATTTAGTAATTGGATGAAAGGTTTAGCACCCGGAAAAAGATAAAATTTATATACTACTATATAGATCAGACCAAAATGAGGGACACATGAGGAGGAAAGAAGGACAGAGGGACTTTGTTCCAAATCAGGGACAGTCCCGCAAAATTAGGGACAGTTGGGAGGTATGGGGACTACCCAACATGTGAAATTCATGGGTTGGTCTCGTTAAAACCCTTCCTTTATATATGGGGAGACTTCCTCCTATTCAAGGCCCCTTCCCACAATGTCTTTTTGAGTTATTATCGGGGCTTTTTTTCATTGGGAACGTAGGGGAACGTGGGGGAACGTGGGGGAACGCAGTTCCGGCACCTCCAGCACTGAATGTACTGTGTGTATTGGCAAGGGGTGCTGGGGTGGGCTTGGGCGATCTATCGTTGCTGGAGCGGATCTGTTTTTGAGTGGCGGTCTATTGTTGCTGGGAGGTCTATTGTTGCTGGTGGGGGAATATATTGTTGCTGGGGGGTCAATTATTGCTGGTAGAGATCTACTATTGACAACGGGGGGTTTATTGTTGCTGGCTGATGGAGAGTCTATTGATGTTGGCGGCATCTGTTGTTGCTGCTGGGGTGGTATTTTGTTGTGGGGGTCCATTTTTGCTGGGGGGGTCTTTTGTTTTTGATCAAATCTATTGTTGCTGGGGGGAGGGGGTGGTCTATTGCTGCTGGCTGTGGGGGATCTATTTTACTACTTTTCTTGCTATCATTAACAAATTCCATACAAATTACTTAGCACCACAAAATGATACTTGGCTCTGTATTCTCTAAAAGGGGCAGTACTGGGAGGTGGGTGGGGGATAAATCCAAGGAACGTTGCTCAGGGGTGGGTAGGGGGTGGAGACAAGAAGTGACTCAGAAGGGGAGAGTTCCTGCACCTATTCTCTGAGAAAAAAAGCCCTGGTTATTATGCATGTGCATGAACTCAAATACGTTTGATGCCGTGGTCCTGCAGCATAGTCCAGGACACAGCATTAGCTGGACAGATGGCCAGGATGCAGGACTGTTGGCATGTATGTTATATCCTGCATAGGACCCTCCTAGTTAGGCTACTAGGAAAATTTAGATTTTGCCTTCTGCTGTAACTAGAGGAGCAGTAATTGTTTGGTCTGGTCTGTTCGGGGCTTCGCAGGCTGGGAGTTTGATTGCTTCCCCCTGCCTCTAGAAGAAGTTTCTGGAGCTTAGGGAGGGAGGATTCAAATGACCAGCCTGCATATTGAGCGGCGCCTAGCCAGTTCCTGGAGGTGTGCCCAGTTGGTGGCTGGAAGGCTGTTAAATCAGTCTGAAACCCTGAGGAGATCGTCTTTTTTCCTCCTTGAGGGAATAGATCAGTGAGCTGAGAGGAGGGGGGCTGCTTGTCCCTGGACCCCCTGGGACTGGATGCTGGATCACTTTACAATAAACTGCACAATTGAATTGATCTTGCTCCAGGATTTTGTCAGTAGAGCCTCCTGCTGTGTTGCACCTTAAATCTACTTCATACAGTAGGTTCACCCGTCTGTAAACCTATGGACTGTCCCAATATAGCTATACCTGCTCTGCAAAACTATCTCCAAAATGTTCTCGGTGTTCTTCAGAGCTTACACCACTCTGATAACACTTGCACACCTTATAATCAGTGGGGGCATCTGAAACTCAACCCCATGCCTCTTCACATACAAACCGACCTTAACCCCAGAACTCACAGCTCAATCCAAGAGACCTCATACAAAACCCTCTAAGGATCCAATCCTTTCCAACACCTTCCCAGGGCTTCAGTCCAGGAGGTCTCACATCCACTACTCCAGGGATCCAGTCCTCCCTGACAACTTCCCTGGGCCTCAATCGATGCGTTCTCACTCATACTTCTCCAGGTATCCAACCCTCTCTAGCACCATTCCAAAGCCTCAAACAAGAAGGTCTTACAAATACCACTCAGTAAGATCGATACAGTTCTTTCTGCCTTTTTCCTAGGGCATCAGTCCTTGACATCTCACACATACTACTTATGGGATCCAATTCTTTATGACTTCTTCCTAGAGCCTCGGTCTAGGAGGTCTCATACATACAGTATGTCTCCAGGGGTCTAATGCTGCCTGGCACCTTCCCAGGGCTTCAATTCAAAAGTCTTACACATATTTCTCCGGGGATACAATCCTCTCTGACATCTTCCTAGAGCCTCAAATAAGTAGGTCTTACACATACTTCTCCAGGGATACCATCCTTTCTGACTTCCTCCTAGGCCCTAAATCCAGGAGCTCTCACTTCTCCATGACTCCTTCCTAGGGCCTCAATCCATGCGGTCTCACACATTCTTCTCAAAAAATTCAACCCTCTCTGACACCTTCCAAGGGTCTCAAATCCAGGAGGTCTCACACAACCATCTCCTGGAATCCAAACCTTTCCGAGTCCTTCCCAGAGCCTCAATCTAGGAGGTCTCACACATACTATTCCATGAATCCAATCCTCTCTGGATTCCAGGTCCTAGAATCAGGAATGCATTTTTCTCTTCTGGTGTGACTACACTCACATGCACACTGCACCTGGTGCCCAATATTCCATCCTCCTCAACCCTCATTCACTCCATTTGCCACCCCACAAACACTTTTGATAGTGCCACTGGAGACAATAGAGCGTGTCACTATGTAAGCGTCACTCTTTGCAGCATTGAGGACTGCCCACCGCCTATGCCAGAGAAGAAGAGAGAGGACCTGAGGACATCAAGTAACTGGCAAGAAGACTACTGAAAGAAAAATATGTATTAGGGTTGGGGGGGACTTTTTTATGTGGAGACCTGCTTTAAAGAGTAAAGAGCAACAGTTTTGTTGAGGAAAAAAACCTTCCCCCTCTGGGTGATCCAGTATGTACATTGCAGGGATTTTAGCAATCTCTGTTGCAGATTCCTACTTTTGTTATTCTGAAGAAATAGCTGTTTGTTTCTCTGTGTCCATGTGCATGTGAGTGATTTTATAATTATCAATGTGCTGCTGCACCCGCAGGGCTCTAATGAGGAAAGTGTCAGGGTCTGTATCCCTTTAGACGTGATTTCCCTTTGGGGGTATCTTACCAAAAATGTAAATGATTTGCAGGGGATGCCCAAAATCTGGCTTGTATCTTAGTACAGACTTCTAGGAAAGTCAGTGAGCCAATCACACAAGCAAGAAATGACGATTCTGGGGGGTGTTCTGTATACCATCTGTGCACAGAGCACCTCCAGGTGACCAAATTGTATTTTACAGAAAATTACTGCAGATGCACATTTAAAAATGAAAGGTCATTTTTAAACATTCAATTACAATAAGACTTGTGTAGCAATTGTACAGTGCTGTGAAAAAGTATTTGCCCCCTTCCTCCTGCCCCCTTTGTCTCATCAGTCTACAGAATTTTTGCCCAAAAGTCTTGGGGGTCATCAAGATGTTTTTTTTAGCAAATGTGAGACGAGCCTTTGTGTTCTTTTTGGTCAGCAGTGGCTTTGGCCTTGGAACTCTCCCATGGATGCCATTTTTGCCCAGTCTCTTTCTTATTGTTGAATAATGAACACTGACCTTACCTGAGGGAAGTGAGGCCTGCAGATCTTTAGATGTTGTTCTGGTTCTTTTATGACCTCCTGGATGAGTCGTCGTTGTGCTCTTGGAGTCATTTTGGTAGGCCGGCGACCCATAGGAAGGTCCACCACTGTTCTAAATTTTCTCTATTTGTAGATAATGGCTCTCACTGCGGTTCACTGGAGTCCCAAAGCCTTAGAAATGGCTTTGTAACCCTTTCTAGCCTGATACATGTCAGTTACTTTGTTTCTCATCACTTCTTGGATTTCTTTAGATCGTGGCATGATGTGTTGCTTTTTGAGATCTTTCAGCGTGCCTCACTTTGTCAGACAGCTTCCATTTAAGTGACTTCTTGATTCAACAGGTCTGGCAGTAGTCAGGCCTGGGTGTGGCAAAGGAAATTTAACTCAGCTTTCCAAAAAAATGTGGATAATCACAGTTCATTCATGATTTAGCAAGGGGGGCAATAACCTTTTCACATAGGGCCAGGCAGGTTTGGACAGCTTTTTTCCCCTAAGGCTATGTTCACACTGATCCGACACGAAAGCCGCACGGCTTCTGATCTGGCTTTGCCCTGCGACTTCATGTCCGACTTCCATACGACTTCAATGGACAGGATCTGACTTTGATCCGACTTTGAGATGATTGCGACTTGTCCTTTGACCAATCAAAACAATTCCTTTGCTTCTGGTATGAAGAAAACCTCACGCCGAATTTATAAAAAAAAACAGCGTGGGGTCACCTCCCCCAGATCCATATCAGGCCCTTTGAGTTTGGTATGGATCTTGAGGGGGAACCCCACGCCAACATTTAAAAAAAAAACGGCATGCCCCCCCCCCTCCAAGACCATACCAGACCCTCGGCCTGGTATGGATTTTAAGGGGAAACCCCAAGCCAAAAAATACCCCAAGAAAAAGCGTCCAAAACCCATTCCAGACCCTTATCTGAGCACACAGCCTGGCAGGCCAGAAAGGGGGGGGCGTTCTCCCTCCTGAACCATACCAGGCCACATGCCCTCAACATGGGGGGGGGGGGTGCTTTGGGGCAAGGGGGCTCTGCGTGATGTCCGACACACATGGCATCAGCAGGGGGGCTCTGCGTGATGTCAGACACACATGGCATCAAAAGGGGCGGAGTCACCCGGTTACATAACTGTGTGGCCCCGGGGACAAGGGCTTCTTCCCCACAAACCCTGGGCTATGGTTGTAGGGGCCTGTGGGCAGGGGGCTTATCAGAATCTGGAAGCCCCCCTTTAACAAGGGCGCCCCCAGATCCCAGCCCCCCCCATGTGAATGAGTATGGGGTATTGTACCCCTATCCATTCTCCAAAAAAAAAGAAGTGTAGTGTTACAAAAAACAAAGGCGGTTTTTAACAAGTCCTTTAGTAAAAGTGAAGAATGTCATCCCCCCATGCGGGAGACAGACAGACAGAAGGATGGGGGTGCGACGATCAGAGGCCTCCTTACTTTAGGAGGCAGATGACGAGTCCCGGGATGAATCTCTGATCTCCCCTCCTCCTCCTTCCTCCACGTCTGAGGCGGCAGGGAGTGCTGGATGGAGCTGCGAGTGAGCCGGCCCTGGAAGAGGGAGCCGAGTCCCGGCTGGAGCGGACTGCTGACGGAGATGCTCCCTGACTCTTCCAAGCTCGGGTGCCGGTGTGCCAGAAACCATGAACTCAGGCCAAGACAGAAGTACAGTTAAATCACACTTGTTTAATAATAAAATTATAAAGAACAAGCATAGTCAAAACATAGCCAAAGTTCAGTAACTGGAATGGATAGTCAGCCAAGCCAGACGTCAGGGATCAATGTAGTGGAACAACAAGCAGGATCTGGAGCCATAAGGGATGTCAGCGAAGCCAGTCTTGAAGAGGATCGCAGGTGAAAGTTTCTGTGATGTTGACCAAGGTGAAGGCAGAGCTTCTTTGGACTGGACGGCTTAAGTAGGCAGGACTGACGAGCAGCATCATCAACAGCTGAGTGACTGTGGAGAGATAGGAGCTGGCAATTAGCCGACAGCTGAGCGGCCAGCTCAGAGAAGGAAGGGCTGAGCCCAGCCCTGACACGGTGCTTCTCCTAAAGGCCAAACAGGAAGTGGGCCCTAAGAATCCCTGGCCAATTGGGTCCCAGGACCTGCTTCCTGATTGGCCAGGAGGAGGATCAGAAGAGACAATAGCGAATATTAATTCAATATTTTCACACAACTGGGTGGGCTCAGGGCGCAGTGCTCTGCGCCCTGAGGCCACCTTTTTTTTAAGCCATTTAGAGCCTCAGGCTGTAATCATGTGCTTAAAAAAAAAAAAAACCCCATTGGAATCCATGCGTTCGGCGCCCCGCATGTAGATTAGGGTGAGTAAGGGGGGCGGTGCCCCTGCGCCCCCTATGGACAAGCCGCCACTGCCTTTAAGTGAACGAAAAATAGAAGATAAAGCCATCAATAGAACTGACTATCCGTATCTGTAACTACCTCTTGTTTGGGTATTTTATTGATGTCACATTGTTACTTTTTATTGCACTTTATGAGCAAAAAACCATCAGCAGAATCCTATTTATTATTATACAATCAGCTTATCTTCTGAGTTTCCATCCATCAGAGAGTCATTTTATCTTCAACGCGTCTATAAAGAAATGTATTCCTTTGCCCCCCCAACGTCTAATATTTAACAAATCGCCTCTTTCCTCTCCTTTCTCATCATCAAAAACTTATCTGACAAACCGTCATAATACATGATCGTTTCACGTTTTTTTTTTTCCCCTGAAAGGGGAAATATTTACCCGACTTCATTAAATTCCACAATTTTTGGCACCTGGCTAACATTTTACAACGTCGGATGGCTCAACGGTGAATCATTCACAGCTCTGAAAATCTAGACGATCTTTTGGGACAATCAATAGACAATTTGCCTGCGCAGCACCTCTGCGGAATTCACCCCCTTGTCTGATCTGGAAAACAATATTGATGTTTTTGTTGCTGTTTTAACGGGAAATGTTAAGTTGTTTCAAGGTTGGCACCACTGAAGTGTTTTTTTTTTTTTTTTTTCATTTAATTTTTTACTGGTTGATGTTCTGAGATTTGAACGCGCTGATTATTTTCCTAACCGCCTTTGTTGTCACTGGAAATATGAATGGCTTCACTGACAGCCTCCCAAACAATAGGGAATAAATAATTTACAGTTTGCTTTATTTATTGTGAAGTTTTAGCCGGGAAATTAATGTTCTCCGCTCCAGGCTGCTGTTTATTTGGTATACACACTGGTATATAATGTTTGCAAATCTCAGAATTTTTAAATCTTTTTAAAGTTTGTGTCGCGGCATACAATGCACCCGGAAAGTATTCACAGGGCTTCACTTCTTCCACATTTTGTTACATTACAGCCTTATTCCAAAATGGATTAAATTCATTATTTTCCCTAAAATTCTACGAGCAATCCCCCATAATGACAACGTGAAAGAGGTTTGTTTGAAATCTTAGCAAATTTATAAAAAAATAAAAAAGGAATCCCATGTACATAAGTATCACAGGCTCCTCCCATGTACATAAGTATCACAGACTCCTCCCATGTACATAAGTATCACAGTCTCCTCCCATGTACATAAGTTTCACAGGCTCCTCCCATGTACATAAGTATCACAGGCTCCTCCCATGTACATAAGTATCACAGACTCCTCCCATGTACATAAGTATCACAGGCTCCTCCCATGTACATAAGTATCACAGGCTCCTCCCATGTACATAAGTATCAAAGGCTCCTCCCATGTACATAAGTATCACAGACTCCTCCCATGTTGTAGAAACATCTCAAGGATGATCAGTAGAAACAGGATGAACCTGAGCTCAATTCTGAGTGTCATGGCAAAGGCTGTGATACTTATGTACATGGGAGGAGTCTGTGATACTTATGTACATGGGAGGAGTCTGTGATACTTATGTACATGGGAGGAGTCTGTGATACTTATGTACATGGGAGGAGTCTGTGATACTTATGTACATGGGAGGAGCCTGTGATACTTATGTACATGGGAGGAGCCTGTGATACTTATGTACATGGGAGGAGCCTGTGATACTTATGTACATGGGAGGAGCCTGTGATACTTATGTACATGGGAGGAGTCTGTGATACTTATGTACATGGGAGGAGTCTGTGATACTTATGTACATGGGAGGAGCCTGTGATACTTATGTAAATGGGAGGAGCCTGTGATACTTATGTACATGGGAGGAGCCTGTGATACTTATGTACATGGGAGGAGCCTGTGATACTTATGTAAATGGGAGGAGCCTGTGATACTTATGTACATGGGAGAAGCCTGTGATACTTATGTACATGGGAGGAGTCTGTGATACTTATGTACATGGGAGGAGCCTGTGATACTTATGTACATGGGAGGAGTCTGTGATACTTCTGTACATGGGAGGAGTCTGTGATACTTATGTACATAGGAGGAGTCTGTGATACTTCTGTACATGGGAGGAGTCTGTGATACTTATGTACATGGGAGGAGTCTGTGATACTTATGTACATGGGAGGAGTCTGTGATACTTATGTATATGGGAGGAGCCTGTGATACTTATGTACATGGGAGGAGTCTGTGATACTTATGTACATGGGAGGAGCCTGTGATACTTATGTATATGGGAGGAGCCTGTGATACATATGTACATGGGATTTTTTTCCTTTTTTATTTTCAATACATATGCAAAGATTTCAAACAAACTTCTTTCACGTTGTCATTATGGGGGATTGTTTGTGGAATTTTGAGGAAAATAATGAATTTAATCCATTTTGGAATAAGACTATAACATACAAAATGTGGAAAAAGTGAAGCACTGTGATTACTTTCCAGATGCACTGTAATCATGCTGTGATACCATCAGATTTAAAGCATCAGATAACAAGAGAAAAAGATAAAATAACAAAACTACATTTTATTGCACTATTCACCTTTGATCCAGAGATTTCCCTGCAGTACTTTTTTCTGCCACTAGATGTCCTCAGTCTGATGGCCAGCATCATTCAATATTCTTCCTCTGATCCCTGGTCATTCTAGACCTGCCCCCAGCCTGGGACTGGGACCTTTGTTCTGTTGTTCAAACACAAGCAATAAGGCCTTTCAAGGGAGAGACTGTGACCTAAATAAAGTGTTCCATGGTGCCGCAGTGATTGGTGGTCATGGTGAAAGGTGGGTGTTCCTAAAGTGCATGGTTTATGGTGGCAAACCTTCACATCTTCTAACATCAGTTTTTTTCCTGCTCTTGGTATTCAGGCACATCGCATCTCAGAGTCACAAAGAATGTAGATACTGGAAGACTTACCTCTGCCAGGAGCAGGTAGGTATATAATGTTCAATGTGTGCCACTAATGGCTGGGCCCATTAATGTCTGAATGGTGAAGTATCTCCACTTAGGGTCACCACCCCAACATGTCTGATTACTAATGGTCCACAGGGGCAAATGTTCTCCTGCCCACTGGCCCCGCCCACCCCGAAATCAAACCAGGTAGAAATGACTTATACTTGAGATCCTTCCCCGCCCACTAGGATGCAGGAAAATGTCATTTAGGTATAGCTGACTAGGTTAGATGCAAGGCTGTAGGTAAAAATAGCAAACAGTTGGCTGATTTGCAATTTACCTTTTATCCTGCACATTTACATTTCTTCAATACAGCATGGAAGTTTTGACAGTTTTGTATTTAAAAAAAAAAAATAGAGTATTAGCTGAATTTCCCCTTTGACCCTATGAAGGCAAATAACACACTCCGTGTATTGTGTCATTTAAACACTTAGATGTTTCTCTTTGTCTCCCTACAGATTTCAATCAGGGAACTTTCTGTTTCCTTGATTTTATTAGATGAACTTCTTATGAGATTTATTTTTTATTTTTTTGCTGCCTTTGATTGTGTTCTGCTTAGTCTGTTCCCAAAGGGACCGAAGTGTTAACTATCCTCATCCAAAAACACTTCTAAGACAGGATTTGTTTTTTTTTAATCTATGGATATTTTTTTCCTGAAATCTTTATTGATTTATAGAGGCAGTGCTCTTAGTTATAGCTCAATTATTTATATCTACAATTAAATATTCTTGTTGATCTTGTATAACATTGTCTTCTGAGGGGAGATTCAATACGTGTCACTTCTCTGGAAGATAAATATTTGAGGAAAGACATGAGGTTCGTATAAGGAACTCTTCTCTACTTCTTTTCCTGCCTTCTTTCCCTCTCTACCTTCTTTCTTTCTTCCCTCCTTTCTTTCTTTCCTTCTTTCCTTCTCTTGCTTTCTTTCTTCCCTTCTTTCTTTTTCTTTCTTTCTTTCTTTCCTTTCCTTTCCTTTACTTTCCTTTCTCTCTCTTTTTTTCCTTTCTTTTCTATCTCCCTTTCTTTCTTTTTCTTTTTTTCTTACCTTTCTTTCTTTCTCCTTTTCTCTTTCTTTCTTTCTTTCTTTCTTTCTTTCTTTCTTTCTTTCTTTCTTTCTTTCTTTCTTTCTTTCTCTCTCTCTCTCTCTCTTTCTTTCTTTTCCTTTATCTTTCTTTCTTTTTTTCTTTCCTTTCTTTCTTTCGTTCCTTTCTTTTTTTTTCCTCTTTCTTTCTTTCTTTGTTTTTTTTTTTTCTTTCTCTCCTTTTCTTTTTTTCTATCATTTCTTTTCCTTTCCTTTCTATCTCTTTTTCTTTCTTTTTCTTTTTTTCTTACCCTTCTTTTTTTTTTTCCTTTCTTTCTTTTCTTTCTTTGCTTTCTTTTCTTTCTTTTCTTTCTTCCAACCTCTGCAGGGCTCATCTACACTTTCTTTGACTTTACCACACATTAAAGTGCTTCCTGCTTCAACATGCTTTTTTGATGTGTTTTCGATGCTTCTGTGATGCTTTAATGCAGCTTGGCAAATGCCCTGTGTGTTTCGATTTTATATTTGTATTAAAGGGGACCAGTAGAACCCCGGCTCATTAGTACCCCCATTCAGCAGATCCTCAGCTTATTAGTACCCTCATTTAGCACCTTCACCTTCCTGCTGCTCCGCCCTGCACACCAGATGTGACGTCTGCACCAGACACTCCCAGAAAATATACACATGAACCACAAGTAACTGCTGATAACATCTTTCCAGTTCACTTGTTGGTTTCCCAGTGCGTTTTGGAATATCAAATTCCTGCAATACCTCCAAAACAAAGTTAAGCTAACAAAAAAAAGACTCTCAAAAGCTACAGGTGCTGTTAGCGAGCGTTGTCATAGACTTCTATGGAGGCTCTGGAGACACTTTGAAGCACCAAGGAAGCTGCATCTCCAATTGTGATAAGAAGCCTCTGTCAGAGGCTTCTTACCACGTGTTCAGCTGTGACCAATCACAGCTGATCATTGCGTGAACCAGGAAGAGCCGGTAAACGGCATTCCTCGGTTCGCGCTGACAGGGAGAGCCAATCAGCGGCTATCCCTGTCAGAGGGGGGGGGGGGTCTGTGCTGATAATCAGCACATTGATTATCAGCACAGCCCCCTCAGATGTGCCAATCACATGCCAATAAGTGCCCAGCAGTGTCCCCATAATAAAAAGACTGCCAGTGCCCACCACAGTGCCAATCAGTGTCCACCACAGTGCCAATAAGAACCCACCACAGTGCCAATCAGTGCCCATTGCAGTGCCAATCAGTGCCCAGCAGTAACAGCTGTCAGTAACACATCAGTACCTCATCAGTGCTGCCCATCAGTGCCGCCTGATCAAATACGACCAAAAGAAAGCTCTATTTGTGGAAAGAAAACGATAAAAATGTAGTTTGGGTACAGTGTTGTATGACCGCGCAATTGTCCTTCAAAGTGCGACAGCGCTAAAAGCTGAAAATTGTCCTGGGCAGGAAGGGGCGAAAGTACCTGATATTGAAGTGGTTAAACTGCGGGCGGTCCGATTTCAGATAGAAGTGGTCTCTGCGGCAGATTCGCCTCCGCCGCTCCGCGTTGCTCCTCGCCGCTTACCAGAGGCGTCGGTAGCGGCGGAGACGATCGGGTCCTTTCCTCTCTGGGGAAAGATGGCCCCCCACTCGACTCCATACCATTGAATGACGGAAGTGATGTCAAACGTCACTTCCGCCCAATGGTCTTAAAGGGGAATTTTTTTTTTTTTTTAAAAGACATTTTTTTTTTAAATTGCTTTTTTTATTTAATTGCTTTTAAGTGTAAATGTGAGATCTGAGGTCCTTTTGATCCCATACCTCACATTAAATAAGTCCTGTCATGCTTTTTTTCTATTACAATGGATGCTTACACTCAAATTTTTTTTTTTAAGACAGTGTAAAAAAAAAAAAAAAAAAGTAAAACAAATGTAGCATCCTTGTCCCTAGAATAGGGCTGCAGGTACATTTAGTTGTGCTGGGTGGTAGTCAGCCCGGCTAATTTGTAGTGTTTAGTGATTACATGATGTCTGTTCTAAGTTGTGGCTTCTTGTCACGTACCTGGTGGAGATTGAGCTGTAGAGGGGCTTCTCTTGTACCTCCTGTCCAATGCCCCTGATAGAGATGACAGGGAGTGAAGAACACAGAGTGGCCGGTATAGCAGGTGGCACCAGCTGAGCCTTGACAGGAACCCGATGGCTGTAGATCACCGGATAGGCACTGAGAACTGGAACTCCGTGTTGCTGGATCAGCAGGCAGAAGCGTTGCAGGAACATAAGCTAAGGGGGGTCATCGACAGCTGGGCAGAGCAGGTACAGGAACGTGAGACTGAAACTAAGACAGGATACAGGCCGGGTTCGGTACACAATCGGGCAGCAAGTACAGGGACATGAGACAGGAGCAGAGTCAAACACAAGCCAAGGTCACGGGCAGGCGGAAGCCCAAAGGAAGATGCAGGTGAAGCCGGGTCAAACACAGGTAACTGGAACAGATCAAGGCATGAGATACCAGGAACAAGCTGAATGACCACTCAGTAATGTGTGTGTGTCATTAAATAAAACTAATATATAATTGTGCTACTACAAAAAATAAAATAATAAACTTGTAGCTGCCAGCATTAAACAGTGTGGTAAACTGTGCAGTGAAGAGATGTAAATAGTTAACAAATGCAGCGCTAAATAAAATAAATAAGAGGATGATAAACTCATACCCTGTATACAAATATTGTGTATGGTGGTTACTACAAATATTGTTTATAAACCAAAATAAACATAGTAAACAGACAGTCCCAAACGACTGACAAAAGTGTCCATGGTGATATAAAAATTCATCCACATATGCAGTGCAGTGTTCTTTAAGTGAAAAAAGACAAAAGACGAGTGTGAATGATGCTTCCAATTCAGAAAGAAATCTTCATGTATTCGGAATCAATATATGAATGGCAGAAGTGGATACTCTTACCGGAAGAGGTGGACACAATCACCATACGGTGGAGTGTCATACGAGCTTTAAGGATCAATCGATCCCAGGGGTGCTTTGCTGGAAGGCACTGGTGGTAGGTTCCATCTAGGACAACCGTGGCTGTAAGGTGATGTGCGGATCCACAGCGGTTGGATGGATGACCTTCAGAGGAAGCAGACTGCTGGGGGAGACGACTTCCACCCCATGGAAGTTCAGTTCATAAAGGAAGAAAAAATCTCCACACAGGGCATGAATCCGGTATATAAAAGGTTATTTTATTAAAAAAGTGCCAGAAAATTCTTGACAAGCACTGAATAAATGGGTAAAAAGTGATCACAAAATAACTATAGAATCACGATGTGACAAGACATCAAAAGCTTCAGCGGCCCGACATGTTTCGGACGATGGTCCTTCAACTGGGGCAGGACCATCGTCCGAAACATGCAGACGATGTCTAAGAGGATGAAATGCATCGGGTAGGGCCCCACTGCCGCCATTTTCTGTACAGCGCTGATTTTACAAGACGTACATGTGAGTGTATTTCTTATTTTAAATAAATTTTGATACTTGTTTTATGGAATTACGCTATGTGGCCTTTTTCCTCCTTGCTTTATATTATCATCATCCACTCCTCAACTTCATCCTGAGGGACACACAAGTCCACGGTTTACTTCTTGATGTTCATCCTCATCATATTTTCGGAATATCTACTATCACCCACCACCCAAGCCTGATTCGACCCCTTTGGGCGTACGCCCTCTAGGGTCCATGAGATCTGGTAAGCCTTCCCATTTTCGGTGGAGGTGTGCCTCTTCTGTCTTCACTTTGGATGTCACGCATTTGAACTGTTTTTCACATGAAGTCACTACATTTATATGGACTATTAATTTCTATAAATCTTATAAATATTGAGGACCTTTCTTCCTTTTTTTAGATGTTTTTCATTATTGGTTGGACTTCAGCGTCCCGATATTGAACTTTTAGTGCTACACATATTTTTGTTTTGTTGTTATATGCTTATATCCTATTGGCTGTGTTAGCTGCTGACTTCACCTTTTGGGCAGCGCAGAATTATTGATATTCTTTTCTCTGCATATTTGTGGCTAAGCATGCAGGGAAAGGCTATTTAATGGAAAGAAGTCAGGTGATCAGGGTCAGTGTTCCCGCCCAGGGCCATGGCTTGGGTGGATGTGTGAAAAGTTCCTGGCTGCTGGGCCTGAGGCCTATCCAGGTGGCTTCCGGCTGCTAGGCTTCTCTGAGGCCTATCTGGGTGTTCAAGTTCCTGATGAGGAAAGCCTGCTAAAGATCCGGAACAATTCTAGAGGGATGGAGTTCTAAGGAAAAACCAGAGAGAGGACCCTTCATGAGTAGGAGACTGTGAAGTGGGCAGGGAGGACTTCAAGAGAGAACTCATCCAAGGGAATCAGTGCATGGATCAGTGAGTAAAGTTCAGTTACTATAGGAGACAGCCTGTCCTACAAGGACAAAAAATAGAAAAAAAGGACACTCCTATGGCCACATCCGTATAAATTGTATGTCATAAAAAAGAAAAAAAGGAGTTCAACAAGGACTTTAGAGGCACAACAAACCTGAGAAAGCATAATCAAAATAACAATATAATCAATTTTATTAAATATAAATACATACAGAACAAAGACATTGACAAAAGATAATAAAAAATCATCTATATAGAAATATACATGATACAAGCCCCGATGCGTCTACACGTTTCGTATAGAATTTCTTCAGGACACAGGACACATTCAGGTTTCAGTTAATACACAAGAGGGTTTCACTTGTAAAGAGGCTTTCACAAGTTCAAAAACGGTAGTTCGAATTTATTTTAACTATAGACGTCAAGGTCTTAGCAATAGAGGTGGATGACCATCAACTGTTTCCATTTACAACCAATCTCGGGGTTCAGTTCCAACAAGGAAAAAAGCCAATAAATAGCCAATAATGAATAGTAGCACTACAACAACCATAGGAGGGCACCAAAGAGCCCATAGACCGTATCTGCTCAATGGTCCATGTGGAACCGTGCAAATGCACTGGGAGAGCTTGAGGTAGAATTGGATGTAAATCCCCAGGAGGATACAGAGATGTTCCGCAAAGTACAGATGAACTTGTTCAGCTTAAAGGCTCTTATTCCTGTACTGGTGTCCACCTTACCTCACCTATTTTTGTCTGGGCAGTCTGCCAATCTGCCTATTGCTGATCGTTTTAAGGGTGTCCTGTGCCGTAATCCCCTCTCTCCCACAATTTTGTTGTTCTGAGAAATAAACTTCTCTATTGTTCAAAGCATAAAAGTGACTGGCGCCCAATTTCTTTCTTGTTCATCACCCACCATGCCCACAAACCTACACCCTGAGAATGTATGTCAGCCATCCCTACCCCGCGGTAGTCACCATTAGTACCCCAGAAAATCGGGGTAGGCGCTACATAAATAATAATGAAAAGAAAATTTAAATCGCCCCGTCCCGCCGAGCTCGCGCGCAGAAGTGAACGCTTATGTAAGTCGCACCCACATATGAAAACGGTGTTCAAACCACACATGTGAGGTATCGCCGCAATCGTTAGAGCGGGAGCAATAATTCTAGCTGAAGACCTCCTCTACAACCTTAAAACTGGTAGCCTGTGGAGAATTTTTTAAGGGTCAAAGTTTGTCGCCAGTTCACGGGCGGGTGCAATTTTGAAGCGTGACATGTTGGGTATCAATTCACTCGGCGTAACATCATCTTTCACAATATAGAATAAAATTGTAAGACCGCTGCGCAAATACGGTGTGACAGAATGTATTGAAACGACCTCCATTTTATTCTCTAGGGAGTCTGGGGTTCTAAGTAATTTTCTAGCAAGAAAACCGGATTTTAACTGAAAAAGAGGCCCGGTCCTTAAAGTGGTGTTCCAACAAAAAAAAAAAAAAAAAAAAAGCATGAATGTTCCTAAAAAAAAATAAATAAAAAAAAACATTTGGAAAAATTTTTTTTTTTACTCACCTCTAAATGGCTGTTGCTAGGGGGTCCCTCGTAGTCTGCCTCCTTCAGTGCCTGGGCTGGTGACATCACTTCCCCTCGGCGCAGGAAGGGCTCAGCTCTGCCCCCTCCCTCTTGTCAATCATCTGGGACACGTGACAGGTCCCAGATGACTGAGCGGCCAATCACGGCGCGCGCCCGCGAACGGAGGGGGAGACGAGTGGAGCCTCTATCCCCCGCATCGCTGGACCATAGGACAGGTAAGTGTCCGATTATTAAAAGTCAGCAGCTGCAGTATTTGTTTTTAAAATGGGAACTCCTCTTTAAGTGGTTAAAAAACTGTTGCCAAATGCCACATTTTGAAGCAAGTGTAAAGGAGTCCCAATGGTCTTTCTTTACAGCATGCTGGCAGAGGACAGGCTTTTTTACTCACGCTCTAAACACATTGAATAGAATGACTTTTCACACTTTTTTTGGATGCACCTGGAATGTGTTTAGCTGATTTTAAACAGTTCAATTGGGAATTCAGTCTGGAGGAAGGATGCGGCAGACGCCATAAAGTGAGC
This sequence comes from Aquarana catesbeiana, assembly GCF_042186555.1. Classification (NCBI taxonomy): domain Eukaryota; kingdom Metazoa; phylum Chordata; class Amphibia; order Anura; family Ranidae; genus Aquarana; species Aquarana catesbeiana. The sequence continues at coordinate 689,760,873 of NC_133327.1, read as the reverse complement.
AAAGTAACATTTACCGCACAAATGACTAACAAATTTCCTCCCGAACTTGTGAATATTTCAGAGCCCGGACTTGTCTCTTACACATAATTGCACTTTAAGCGCTCAGGTGATGATGCATCGTTCAGAAACCACATTTGCAAAGACAAAGGCGGCTCCATTACAGGAAATGCCTTTCAGCTGGGATGAAATATTGACGGAGTGAAGTGTGTTATGGCTTGTTCGTCCGTCTGTATGTACATGGAAGATCTGCCGCAACATTGATAAGCTCCAAGACATCCTCTGGACCATTAGGAAGATGAAACGGCCATGTCAGCGATGGAAACTGACAAACAAATAATTCTTCATCATTAGCAGATTCTGGCAAAAGTGTTACAATTTCTGCATTAGAAAGAGGAAAGTCAAGTCTTTTTACATGTGTACCAGGATGGAAAATTCAATTTTCTTCTCAAATTGAAGGGATGGAGATTTAAAGTAGACCTAAACCCTACCTGAATGGCATTAGTCCACCATCTCAGATACCATTGCTGCCACCAATATATCACAATGGAACCTTCACCCTCACCCTGAACAGAGATTGCCCATCTATGTGCTAGTAGACCGAGAGTGATCATTACTGGGGTCGGTGGACTCTGCCGTTAACCCTTTATAACAGCCTCTTACCTTGGAGGAAACCTCAGCAAAAAGTCTAAGATCTCAGGGACCCCCTCAAATAATTTTCAAGTTTACAAATTATGGAACATTGGGGTTACCAGTAAGCTGTTGATATAACAATATTTTTTTTTAAATTAGCATTAAATAATAGAATAAATAATAAAACTTACCTCCCTGATGTAAAAGTCGTGCTTGCATTTTTACTGCACAGATGCTTAATTCTAGGTCCAACTCAAGATAAGCAGTGTACAGGGAGTCAGCAGGGCAGAGCACAGGGGTCAGTAGGGCAAAGCACAGGGGTTCAGCAGGACAGTGTACAGGGGGTCAGTAGGGCAGAGCACAGGGGTTCAGCAGGACAGTGTACAGGGGGTCAGTAGGGCAGAGCACAGGGGTCAGAGCACAGAAAGACAGTAGGGCAGAGCACAGGGAGTCAGTAGGGCAGAGCACATGGAGTCAGGGCAGAGCGCAGGGGTCAGTAGGGCAGAGCACAGGGGTCAGTAGGGCAGAGCACAGGGGGTCAGTAGGGCAGAGCACAGGGGGTCAGTAGGGCAGAGCACAGGGGGTCAGTAGGGCAGAGCACAGGGAGTCAGTAGGGCAGAGCGCAGGGGGTCAGTAGGGAAGAGCACAGGGAGTTAGTAGGGTAGAGCACAGGGGTCAGTAGGGCAGTGTACAGGGGTAAGCAGGGCATAACACAGGGGATCAGCATGGCAGAGCAAAGGGGGTCAGCAAGGAAAAGAATAGGGTCAGTAAGGCAGAGCACAGGGGTTCAGCAGGGCAGAGCACCGGGTCAGTAGGGCAGAGCACAGGGGGTCAGCAGGGAAGAGCACAGGTTCAGTAAGGCAGAGCACTGGGGGTCAGCAGGGCATAGCACTGGGGGTCAGCAGGGCAGAGCACAGGGGTCAGTAAGGTAGAGCAAAGGGGTCAGCAGGGCAGTGTACAGGGGTCAGTAGGACAGAGCACAGGGGTCAGCAGGGCAGGGCACAGGGGGTCAGCAAGGCAGAAAAAAGGGGGGTCAGCAGAGAAGAGCACAGGGGTCAGTAGGGCAGGCAATGTGGAGGGTTACTCACTCAGTCCCTTTTATCCTGCAGCATAGCTGGTGAATTCTGGCCGGGCATCCTGTTGGTCAGGTCCCACTCTGCAAAGCAGGGTCTCCAGGTTGAAGACTTCCAGACTTGAAGGGGGCGAGGGTTCCTCCTTGGTTCCTTCTTCTTTCTCTCTCTCCTATTTCCATTCAGCAGCAGCAGCACTTCTGCCTGGAGGCAGAACCCCCCAGCACAGGGGTACCCCCCAGGCCTCTGGATCCTGGAATCTCTCCCACATGACCAGGATCTACAGTATTTAAGGTCCACTCTCCACCTACTGGGTGGTCCTTTCATCAGGGATTCAGGCTGTCATCTCCATACTCCCACCCACTAAGTTCTAGAACTTCCCAGAAGCATCCAGAAGGTAGGGGGAGGTACTAGAGACTCAGCCTGCAGAGCCTGCCCACTAAACTACACTGATCTTCACTCAACCCCAATTTAGCTGACTTCCCAGGCTTAAAGCGGAGGTCCGCCCACCCCAAGAAAAATTAAAAGTCAGCAACTACAAATACTACACCTGCTGACTTTAAATATTACACTTACCTGTCCAGGGAGCCCACGATGTCGGCAACCCAGCTGATCTTCAGATCGGCTGTTGGGTGCAGCCTCCACTATTGCTGGTAAGGGAACCCGCCAGTGAAGACTTTCGGCTTCACAGCCAGTCCCCTACTGCGCATGTGCGAAGCACGCTGTGCTTTCTAATTGGCCCGGTGGTCAGGGCCGGATTAACATAGGGGCTGGTGGAGCTGCAGCTCCAGGCCCCTCCCTCAATATAGGCCCATGCCAGTGGCTTATGAATATCTGTGTGCCTTCCTGAAGGAAGAGGAGCCAAGTGTTAGTGCAGCCGAGTCCTGTCTCTGTCGATGCCTGACTCCTGTCAGGATCTGTTCCACTCACACAGATCCTCCTCAGTGTCTGGGAGCTGTCTGGGGGAGGGGCGCTGATGTTCTAACCAGCAGGAGCCCGGGAGGAAGGACATCTTACGTGCTGTTGTTGAGATAAGGTTAGTACATTTGTTAGGGAGGGGTTTTATTGTGCTAGGGGAAAGACTGCTGCTTCCCCCCCATGTAATGTGCTGTGCCAACCATGTCATGTGCATTGCAGTGCCCCCATGTAATGTGCTGTGCCCACCATGTCATGTCATGTGCATTGCAGTGCCCCCATGTAATGTGCTGTGCCCACCATGTCATGTCATGTGCATTGCAGTGCCCCCATGTAATGTGCTGTGCCCACCATGTCATGTCATGTGCATTGCAGTGCCCCCATGTAATGTGCTGTGCCCACTGTCATGTCATGTGCATTGCAGTGCCCCCATGTAATGTGCTGTGCCCACCATGTCATGTGCATTGCAGTGCCCCCATGTAATGTGCTGTGCCCACCATGTCATGTCATGTGCATTTCAGTGCCCCCCATGTAATGTGCTGTGCCCACCATGTCATGTCATGTGCATTGCAGTGCCCCCATGTAATGTGCTGTGCCCACTGTCATGTCATGTGCATTGCAGTGCCCCCATGTAATGTGCTGTGCCCACCATGTCATGTGCATTGCAGTGCCCCCATGTAATGTGCTGTGCCCACCATGTCATGTCATGTGCATTGCAGTGCCCCCCATGTAATGTGCTGTGCCCACCATGTCATGTCATGTGCATTGCAGTGCCCCCATGTAATGTGCTGTTCCCACCATGTCATGTGCATTGCAGTGCCCCCATGTCATGTGCTGTTCCCACCATGTCATGTGCATTGCAGTGCCCCCATGTCATGTGCTGTTCCCACCATGTCATGTGCATTGCAGTGCCCCCATGTCATGTGCTGTTCCCACCATGTCATGTGCATTGCAGTGCCCCCATGTAATGTGCTGTGCCCACCATGTCATGTCATGTGCATTGCAGTGCCCCCATGTAATGTGCTGTGCCCACCATGTCATGTCATGTGCATTGCAGTGCCCCCATGTAATGTGCTGTGCCCACCATGTCATGTCATGTGCATTGCAGTGCCCCCATGTAATGTGCTGTGCCCACCATGTCATGTCATGTGCATTGCAGTGCCCCCATGTAATGTGCTGTGCCCACTGTCATGTCATGTGCATTGCAGTGCCCCCATGTAATGTGCTGTGCCCACCATGTCATGTGCATTGCAGTGCCCCCATGTAATGTGCTGTGCCCACCATGTCATGTCATGTGCATTGCAGTGCCCCCCATGTAATGTGCTGTGCCCACCATGTCATGTCATGTGCATTGCAGTGCCCCCATGTAATGTGCTGTTCCCACCATGTCATGTGCATTGCAGTGCCCCCATGTCATGTGCTGTTCCCACCATGTCATGTGCATTGCAGTGCCCCCATGTCATGTGCTGTTCCCACCATGTCATGTGCATTGCAGTGCCCCCATGTAATGTGCTGTGCCCACCATGTCATGTCATGTGCATTGCAGTGCCCCCATGTAATGTGCTGTTCCCACCATGTCATGTGCATTGCAGTGCCCCCATGTAATGTGCTGTGCCCACCATGTCATGTTATGTGCATTGCAGTGCCCCCCATGTAATGTGCTGTGCCCACCATGTCATGTCATGTGCATTGCAGTGCCCCCATGTAATGTGCTGTGCCCACCATGTCATGTCATGTGCATTGCAGTGCCCCCATGTAATGTGCTGTGCCCACCATGTCATGTCATGTGCATTGCAGTGCCCCCATGTAATGTGCTGTGTGCTGTGCCCACCATGTCATGTCATGTGCATTGCAGTGCCCCCCATGTAATGTGCTGTGCCCACTGTCATGTCATGTGCATTGCAGTGCCCCCATGTAATGTGCTGTGCCCACCATGTCATGTGCATTGCAGTGCCCCCCATGTAATGTGCTGTGCCCACCATGTCATGTCATGTGCATTGCAGTGCCCCCCATGTAATGTGCTGTGCCCACCATATCATGTCATGTGCATTGCAGTGCCCCCCATGTAATGTGCTGTACCCACTGTCATGTGCATTGCAGTGCCCCCATGTAATGTGCTGTGCCCACCATGTCATGTCATGTGCATTGCAGTGCCCCCATGTAATATGCTGTGCCCACCATGTCATGTCATGTGCATTGCAGTGCCCCCCGTGTAATGTGCTGTGCCCACCATGTCATGTCATGTGCATTGCAGTGCCCCCATGTAATGTGCTGTGCCCACTGTCATGTCATGTGCATTGCAGTACCCCCATGTAATGTGCTGTGCCCACCATGTCATGTGCATTGCAGTGCCCCCCATGTAATGTGCTGTGCCCACCATGTCATGTCATGTGCATTGCAGTGCCCCCCATGTAATGTGCTGTTCCCACCATGTCATGTGCATTGCAGTGCCCCCATGTAATGTGCTGTGCCCACTATGTCATGTGCATTGCAGTGCCCCTCATGTAATGTGCTGTGCCCACCATGTCATGTCATGTGCATTGCAGTGCCCCCATGTAATGTGCTGTGCCCACCATGTCATGTCATGTACATTGCAGTGCCCCTCATGTAATGTGCTGTGCCCACCATGTCATGTCATGTGCATTGCAGTGCCCCCATGTAATGTGCTGTGCCCACCGTCATGTGCATTGCAGTGCCCCCATGTAATGTGCTGTGCCCACCATGTCATGTCATGTGCATTGCAGTGCCCCCATGTAATGTGCTGTGCCCACCATGTCATGTCATGTGCATTGCAGTGCCCCCATGTAATGTGCTGTGCCCACTGTCATGTGCATTGCAGTGCCCCCATGTAATGTGCTGTGCCCACCATGTCATGTCATGTGCATTGCAGTGCCCCCCATGTAAGGTGCTGTGCCCACCATGTCATGTGCATTGCAGTGCCCCCCATGTAATGTGCTGTGCCCACCATGTCATGTGCATTGCAGTGCCCCCATGTAATGTGCGGTGCACACCATGTCATGTGCATTGCAGTGCCCCCATGTAATGTGCTGTGCCCACCATGTCATGTCATGTGCATTGCAGTGCCCCCATGTAATGTGCTGTGCCCACCATGTCATGTGCATTGCAGTGCCCCCCATGTAATGTACTGTGCCCACTATGTCATGTCATGTGCATTGCAGTGGCCCCATGTAATGTGCTGTGCACACTATGTCATGTGCTGTGCTTTGCAGTGCCCCCCCCATGTAATGTGCTGTGCCCACTATGTCATGTGCTGTGCATTGCAGTGCTCCCATGTAATGTGCTGTGCCAACTATGTCATGTGCTGTGCGTTGCAGTGCCTCCCATGTAATGTGCTGTGCCAACTATGTCATGTGCTGTGCATTGCAGTGCCTCCCATGTAATGTGCTGTGCCAACTATGTCATGTGCTGTGCATTGCAGTGCCCCCCATGTAATGTGCTGTGCCAACTATGTCATGTCATGTGCATTGCAGTGCCCCCATGTATTGTGCTGTTCCCACCATGTCATGTCATGTGCATTGCAGTGCCCCCATGTAATGTGCTGTGCCCACTATGTCATGTCATGTGCATTGCAGTGCCCCCCATGTAATGTGCTGTGCCCACCATGTCATGTCATGTGCATTGCAGTGCCCCCATGTAATGTGCTGTGCCCACTGTCATGTGTATTGCAGTGCCCCCATGTAATGTGCTGTGCCCACCATGTCATGTCATGTGCATTGCAGTGCCCCCCATGTAATGTGCTGAGCCCACCATGTCATGTCATGCCATGTGCATTGCAGTGCCCCCCATGTATGTGCTGTGCCTGTGCCCACCATGTCATGTGCATTACAGTGCCCCCCATGTAATGTGCTGTGCCCACTATGTCATGTGCTGTGCATTGCAGTGCCCCCATGTAATGTGCTGTGCCCACTATGTCATGTGCTGTGCATTGCAGTGCCCCCCTTGTAATGTGCTGTGCCAACTATGTCATGTGCTGTGCATTGCAGTGCCCCCCATGTAATGTGCTGTGCCCAGTATGTAATTTGCTGTGCATTGCAGTGCTCACTATGTAATGTGCAGTGCCCACCATGTCATGTGCTGTACATTGCAGTGCCCACTATGTAATGTGCTGTGCCATGCAGTGATCCCACCAAGTAATGTACAGTGCCCACCATGTAATGTGATGTGCCATGCAGTGCCCACCATGTCATGTGTAGTTCCCACCATGTCATGTGCTGTGCCCACCCTGCCGTGTGTTGTGCCCACTGTGCAATGTGCTGGGCTGTTCAGCAGTGCCCACCATGTCATGTGCAGTTCCTAACATGTAATGTGCAGTTGCATTGCCCACCATGAAATGTGCTGTGCCATGCAGTGCCCACCATGTAATGCGCTCTACCCACCATGTAATGTGCTGTGCCATGCAGTGCCAACCGTGTCATGTGCAGTGCCCACCATGTAAATTACTGTGCAGTGCCCAACCTGTCGTGCTGTGTTGTGCCCACCATGTCATATGCTGCGCCATGCAGTGCTTACCATGTAATGTGCTGTACCCAGCATGTAAGGTGCTGTACATTGTCCACCATGGCATGTGCCGTGCAGTACCCACAATGGAATGCACTATGCAGGGCTCACCATGTCATGTGCGGTGTACACCAATTAATGTGCTGTGCTGTGTCATGCAGTGCCCACCATATCATGTGGTGTCATGCAGTGCCCACCTTGCCATGTGCTGTGCAGTGCCCACCATGCCATGTGCAGTACCCACCATATAATATGCTGTGCCCACCATATAATGTGCTGTGCAGTGCCCACTTGTAATGTGCAGTGCCCACCATGTAATGTGCTCAGCTATGCCCGCCATGTCATGTGCTGTGCCCACCATATAAGGTCCTGTGCCCACCGTGTGCATGTGCTGTGTCCACCATGCAATGTGCTGTGTTGTGCAGTACCAACCATGTCATGTGCTGTGCCCACCATATAATGTACTGTGCCTACCTTTTAATGTGCTGTATTGGGCAGTGCCAACAGTGTAATGTGCTGTGCCCACCATGTAATGTACTGTGCCTACCTTTTAATGTGCTGTATTGGGCAGTGCCAACAGTGTAATGTGCTGTGCCCGCCATGTAATGTGCTTCGCCCACCATTAAATGTGCTGTATCCATGTATCCACCATGTAATGTGTAGTGCCAACCATGTAATGTACTGTGCTATCCCCCCCCCGTGTAATGTACTATGCTGTGCCCCCCAGAGACTCACCCCCTCACTCTCACCCCCCCTCTCCCTCTTTCACCCCCCTCTCTCTCCATCCCCTCTCTTTCACCCTGTTCTCTCTCTCACCCCCTTCATCCCCCATTCTCTCTCTCTTGCCCCCTTCAACCCCCTCTTTCCTACCACCCTCTCTCTCTTTCACCCTCTCTCTATTCCCCTTTTTCTCACCCCCTTTCTCTCATCCCCATCTCTCTCATTCAATGCCTTTCTCTCTCTTTTCCCCTCCCTCTCATCCCCTCTCTTTCAGCCCCCTATCTCGCTATCACCCCCCCCCCCCCCCTCTCTCTCTACCACTCTCTCACACCCCTCTCTCTCTTTAATTTAATTCAACAAAAAATTGTTTGCGTTTTCATTTTATTTATTTTCATAAAAAGGCCCACCAAAATCCTTAGCACCAGGCCCATGTTGCTCTTAATCTGGCCCTGCCGGTGGTGGAGGAAGTAGGAGGGAGGCCGAACTTCACCGCAGCGCCGTCTCCGGAAGTGGGGAAGGGGATCTGTCAAAAACAAATGTGGCACCGGAGGGGGGGGGGGGGGGGGGGGGGGGGAGGGGGAAGACGAATAAGCAGAAGTTCCATATTTGGGTCCAACTAAATTTTCCTGACAATCCCAACTATGTACACAAGGAGCTGCTAGATGTGCAATCTTCTGGAATCTCGGTGCGCTTTGTGTATGTCTTCCAGATCTGTGCAGTAATCCAGTGTGAGACTTCCTGTAATGAAGACCGCCCACTGCTGCTCTCTCTCCTTGTGCAGGTGGACTGGTCTTGTCTCCGCCCCCTCCTGTAGTTTTCTGTAGTGGGTGGAGCCTGCTGAGTGCCTCCCACAGCTCTTCTCCCTGCACAGGCCATGTAGAGCGCAGTGAGGATGTCTCTGCCTCTTTTACAGGGTAGAAATTGCGTTTGCAAAGGGGTTTGGTTTAGATTTATATCTATTGCCGCTATTGAGGAAGATATTTAACCACTTGCTGCCTGCCATATAACATATAGCATATAGCCTGGCAGTATGATGTGGGCAAAGTGGTTGCGATATCCGGGGGGCGCGCATCGCGGCGATCGTTGTTGCGGCATGTCAGTCTGACACACCGCAACTCTGATCTAGGAAAAGAGTCTCTGACAGAGACTCTCTACCATGTGATTAGCCGTGTCCAATCACGGCTGACCACGATGTAAACAGGTAGAGCCGTTGATCGGCTTTCCCTCACTCGCGTCTGACAGATGCGAGTAGAGGAGAGCCGATCGGCTGCTCCTCTGACAGGGGGGGGGTCTATGCTGATTGATTATCAGCGCAGCCCCCCCCCCCCGAGGATGCCCACACTGGACCACCAGGGACGCCACCAGGACCACCAGGGATGCCACCACTAGTCACCACCAGGTATGCCACTCTAGACCACCAGGGATGCCAATCAGTGCCCACAATGGATGCCAATCAGTGCCCATAATGGGTATTACTGATTGGCAGGCATTATTGTTTGGCACTGATTGGCATCCATCCGTACCATCCATTAGTGTACATCAGTGCTACCTATCAGTACACATCCATGCCCATCCGTGCCCATCCGTGCCGCCTATCAGTGCCCATCTGTGGCACCTTTCAGTGCCCATCAGTGCCACCTATGTGTACCCATCAGTGCCACCTATCAGTGCCCATCAGTGCCGCATATTAGTGCCCATCATCAGTGCCACCTCATCGGTGCCCATCAGTGCCGCCTTATCGGTGCCCGTCAGTGCAGCCCCATCAGTGCCCATCAGTGAAGGAGAAAACTTACTTATTTACAAAGTTTTGTAACAGAAACAAAAAAAAAAGAAAAGCACGGCATGTCAAGCAAGTAAAACTGCAAAAATCATGTCAAAGATGCCTTTCAGGTGAAGCAAAAAGTACTTTTTGCTTTATATTTCCAGGGCTCTTCTCTCCGAAGATGTCTGCAGGTATGTATTGTCCGGCTTTTGATTTTCCTGGAGCCGGCACAGTGGAATTTGCTGACAGATGTATATAGCCGGGCGATCCGGCGTTACGCGGTTATTGTTGTGTCTTGGGGGGACGCTCCTCACAATGTGCTCTGTAACTGATTTGCGCTAACCTTTGTGTACACCGCACAGACTCGGGGAGAGAAAAAATCTGCTTGACATTTCACAGAGTAGCTTCTGCCTCAAACAGTTGCCGTCCGGGGTGGCCTCTGGCTTCAAAACGTCTCCACATGACGTGCTCTAAGCTAATGCTCATTCAGAAACTTGGAGAAAAGATTTCTGAGAAAAATTCACTACTTCGGACTGAGGCAAAAGCAATTTAATCCTGAATGCCGGCTTCTTAAAAAAAAAGTATTTTCGAAAAATGAATTCATTTTTTTTATTTATCTGTGGCGCTTATCCCCAAAGGAGCCGCTGTTTTCTCAGGTCCTTTGTTCCCAGAACTCTGTTAGCAATACCACACTCTCCGACACACCTAGGCTGAAGAGGGGGTATTTATTGCAATAATTTATACAATATACTACAATGACCAAAGAAATGGAAACAGCAATGACCCCTCAGACAAATATGTGAACAGTAGCAAAATTAATTACACAGTTGGTAATAAGCAAACAAACCAGAGAACCAGAGAATGACCCCTAAACCCTATACTTAGGAAGGTCCTTTCTAAGGGCAATGCTGAGATAATAGTTCAGCAGTCTCTGTCAAACTTTTTCTGGCCAGTACGTTGGGGCCCAAATCCAACACTGGAACACTCAAAGATCCTCTAAACCCAGGTATAGATGCCTGCACTGTTTACTGTTTCCAAAGCAAACTATACTGTTCCTCTTTAAAAGGGTAGAGTAGGGTTAACATTTAATTGTTAAAAGTTTTTTCCAACAACCCTGGTCCTTCCCACAATCCACAACAGCTCAGTTTCCTCTTCCTCTGTGTTCCCTGGGTGGTGGGTGGGGCTTTAACAGGCTGTTCACAGACCTATAATGACGCTGTCCTTTTTCTCCTGTTTCCCACAGCTGTGCTTGACAAGAGGAAGTGCAGGGCAACCGCAGTGATAATAGCCCAGTCCTTGCTGCCAGACAGGGCAGCATTGTGAACCAGGAGCTACATACCTTTTCAACGCTAGGCAGCATGCGTCAATGGAAATGGGACACTGGGTCACTCTGCAAGGGTTTGGACTTCCGCATGCGGTCTCTTTGCGACGTTGGTTTTTCTGAAGCTAGCTAATGGATATGGGCACCCGGTTGGCTCCTTCACCGGGTCCCTCTGGAGGTACCCGCCTGCTTCTGGCGGTGTGATTCAGGCTTTACTGGACTCGGGCATGCCCATCGATAATGTCCCACTTCTCCACAGTTGAAGCAGATTCCTTGATTTGCTGGCCTCTTGGTCTGGGCAACCGTAAAGCTTAAGGACTTCTTGGACTCTGAAACTCCTTCTCTGGGTGGAACAGTGGGTTTAGTAGTCAGCAGAGCCATCATCTCTATCAGCTGCGATACCTGAGTAGCAACTCCTTTACATCGAAGTTCCCCTTTTCACCAGAGCTATGCAGGGAATCTCCTGCTTTTGCGAATTGGATGCGGGATCCCACATCCAATTCACAATGGTGTAAACCCAGACTCAGTCAAAATGAAGCATAAAACAGGATACCAGTAACGTTTCCCCTTTAAGTCATTAAATAGCAATGTTCAAAGTGTAAGGCCTTGCTATTATCTTCACCGGCAGTTGGAGCTCAAAGAAACAAGAATTCCTTAACGTGACACAGTAATGGCAATCAAAGCAAGTGCCCTTTAAACGATCCTGAGAACGTTCGGTAACCTCCAGACGAATGATAAAACGATTCTTCCTACTGCATGCAGGCAGAGATGGCAATCGGTCTGTTGAATTAGTGAGTTCAATGCTGTCAGCGATGCTGTAGAGGCGTCCCTCAGGTAGCATGCGGTGTTCGACGGAGGTCTCTCTCTGGTGGGACACCTGACTTCCACCGTCTCTGGAACCGTCCCTGGATGCTCCTTTCGCGGGTGCCTGTAGTCTGTCCTGACACATGCGTTCCCTCCTCTGCCTCGTGGTGATCTCCCTTCAGCCTTCCAAAATGGAGTCATTTGCTCCTCCCTTTAAGAGTCAGTGGGGCTGTTTTGTGATGGGACTTCATGTCCCATGGTTCTCTGCTGCTGCTTTATTGGCTCCCTCCTCCTGCCAATAGGGACACAGGGGAAGGAAGCAGAGCGGGAGGATGCCTGTGTGTGTGTGTGTGAGAGGAGAGGGAGGGGGGAATCCCCTTCGCAGGCACTGACAGGCACGTTCTCCTTCTCTGCCTGTGTCAATATTCAATCGGGCGGTGGCACGCTTGGTAAGGTGCCTGCTACACTTGATACCCAATAATCATTAAACCTTTTCCTGGACCTCATTACAATTTGTAACCCTACCGCTGTAGCAGAGTGCCGCTCGCTTTCCTCAAAGGCAGGTTCAGGCTTATTTAATTCCATTCCCCACAATCCTGTAGGCTTTCAAATCTCCTTGGAATCCTGGACATACCCAGTAGATATAAATGTCTGATGGGATGGCAGTGACTAGGCATGTGGGCTATTATCAGGAGCTAGGCCTTCCAACGTATCAAGCATGTGGGGAGAGCCAGTGCATGCAGCTTCCTTGTAAGCCCCAGTCATGGTGGGCACTGTGCCAACTGGCTGCGGAATACGACCGTTCCAAGGTGTGGTATTATCTTCAGCCACCTGAGCCTCCAGACCAAAGACTCCTCCAGCCTTACCTTTGTGGAGCCTGCCCTTAGGGAGAGAGTTGTTACAACCCCATTTCCGTAACCCAATCACTGATCCTCAACCCTCCTACTAACCCTCAATGTAACCCACTAAACCTCAACCCTCCTACTAACCCTCAATGTAACCCAATCACTAATCCTCAACCCTCCTCCTAACCCTCAAAGTAATCCTATCACTAATTCTCAATCCTCCTCCTCACCCTCAATGTAACCCTATCACTAATCCTCAACCCTCCTCCTCACCCTCAATGTAACCCAATCACCAATCCTCAACCCTTCCTCCTAACCCTCAATGTAACCCAATCACCATTCCTCAACCCTCCTCCTCACCCTCAGTGTAACCTAATCACTAATCCTCATCCCTCCTCCTAACCCTCAATGTAACCCAATCACTAATCCTCAACCCTCCTTCTGACCCTCAAAGTAATCCTATCACTAATTCTCAATCCTCCTCCTCACCCTCAGTGTAACCTAATCACTAATCCTCAACAGTCCTCCTAACCCTCAATGTAACCCAATCACTAATCCTCAACCCTCCTTCTGACCCTCAAAGTAATCCTATCACTAATCCTCAACCCTCCTCCTCACCCTCAATGTAACCCAATCACTAATCCTCAACTCTCGTTCTAACACTCAATGTAACCCAATCACGAATCTTCAACCCTCCTCCTAACCCTCAGTGTAACCTAATCACTAATCCTCAACCCTCTTCCTGACCCTCAATGTAATCCTATCACTAATCCTCAACCCTCCTCCTAACCCTCAGTGTAACCCAATCACTAATTCTCAACCCTCCTCCTCACCCTCAATGTAACCCAATCGTTAATCCTCAACCCTCCTCCTAACCCTCAGGCTTACATACTTACTAATCCATAACCCTCCTCTTCACCCTTAGTGTAACCCAATCACTAATCCTCAACACCCCTCCTAACCCTAAGTGTAACCCAATCACTAATCCCCAACCCTCCTCCTAACCCTCAATGTAACCCAATCACTAAGTCTCAACCCTCCTCTTCACCCTCAGTGTAACCCAATCACTAATCCTCAACCCTCCTCCTAACCCTCAGTGTAACCTTATCACCAGTACCTTGCAATAGAAATAAGGGATGACAGGTCCTCTTTATGGAGAGATGTGGTGTCCATAAAACTCCAAATCTCTCCTCTACCTTTTGCTTTAAAAAAAAAAAACTGGAATAGAAGTGATGTCTTGGGGTCGCTCCGGTCGTCCAAGATCATAGAGGGGATCAGAGATAATCTGGTCTCTGGTAATCTCAATGGTCAGCCGCACGAACCATCGGATCATTCCTCCGGCATGCCAGTAAAAACGGTAAGCCCTTTCCCACCGCTTCTGAAAGCGATCCAGCAGCTAATGAGCCAATCGGACCACTTCCATGAAAAAACAAAACAAAATATGGAATGGAGCTTGTGTGACTGTCAGCCTCTGTACTATTTGGGAGAACCCATCTATTTCCAGCAGCCCCTTCGGGGGTAAGCTCTATGTAGCTCTATAAATGATGTAACGCCTTGACTGACCTCAGTATTGCAATGCGTTTCGCAGGCTCCAGACCCGAAGCTTTTCAAGACGCCCGTAACTCGCGGCTCTGGATCTGATATAAAGCTTTTATTGGGAGCCGGACAGAAAGTTACATAAGGAAGAACTGGCTATTGTAGCAAAGTCGTGATTGAAGTAACTGCAGCTCTGAAACACAGAGTGACCTGCGACCCCCCCGCGCCCCACCGAAGGCATCGCATTGTGTGGAACATCACAAGCCAGCCGCAGAAACCGGCGTTTTCTTTATTGTAACTTGCTGCTTGCTTCAAATAAAGAATTGTTACAGGATCACTTCTACTTTCTATAGACCTGAAGATTTCAGACAATGACTTAAAGTGGATTTTGCTGTATTTTTCCAGGTATGTAGTTTTTTTTTTCAACAGGACTTTCAGCCTATTTTCTCTGCAAAGTCTGCATCAATTCCTGACGTGTGTCAATATAAAGCAACAGTATCATTCTCCAAAAAAGATCCAAACAAGAAGTGACTTTCACTCGGGTGAGATGCAGTGGCGGCTGGTGGTATTTTTTTGGGGGGCAGCAACAAACAGTGCAGCCACCCCCCCCAGTCGGGTCACTGGCAACCCCCCCCCGGTCGGTCATTGTCACCAAGCGGCTGCAACACTTACTGCGGGCTGACCTCCGGGCGACCGGCTTCTATATCTCCTCTCCTTCTGTCTCTTCTCTCTTCCAGTGGCGCTATTGTCACACAACTGGGTGGGCTTGGAGCGTAGTGCCCCACCCTATCGTGTTGTCCTGACCTCAACCCGATAGAACACCTTTGGGATGAATTAGAGCAGAGACTGAGAGCCAGGCCTTCTCATCCAACATCAGTGCCTGACCTCATAAATGTGCTTCTGGAAAAATGGTAAAACGTTCCCATAGACACCCTCCTAAACCTTGTGGACGGCCTTCCCAGAAGAGTTGAAGCTGTTATAGCTGCAAAGGGCGGGGCCAACTCAATATTGAACCCAACGGACTAAGACTGGGATGTCATTAAAGGTCATGTGTGTGTAAAGGCAGGTGTCCCAATACTTTTGGTAATATAGTGTATGTACAATTGATGCAGTGTGTGGCGTATGGTCTGAGCACTGACAGGCTGACCCCCCACCCCTACAACCTCTGCAGCAATGCTTGCAGCACTCATACGTCTATTTCCCAAAGACAACCTCTGGATATGAGAACGTGACCTCAACTTCTTTTGGTGGACCATGGTGAGGCCTGTTCTGAGTGGATCCTGTCCTGTTATACCGCTGTATGGTCTTGGCCACAGTGCTGCAGCTCAGTTTCAGGGTCTTAAAACACAAGAGAGAGCAGCGCCATCTAAGTGCAGCAATGTTAAAACAATTTAATACAGGACAGACAATTTGGAACTCACAAGATCGTAGAGATCACAGCGCATGTAGGAAGGTATAAAAGGGGGAAGGCGGTCGGCTCGCAGGTGGAGAGACAGCGGATGATCCCGGCTGTGCTGGTGGCTCCCAGCACTTCCTGGTTCTCAGAATCGGCCTCAGGGGCAGCTGGACACGTCACTTCCGGATGGAGAGGGAGTGGGGAGGAGCGCACGTTCGGAGCATGCGCCGTGATTTCTGCGATCTTGTGATTTTTAAATTGTCTGTCCTGTATTCAAATGTTTTAACATTTCTGCACTTAGATGTTATTTGCCATGAGGTGCCATGTTGACCTTCCAGTGACCAGTATGAGAGAGTGAGAGCGATAACACCAAATTTAACACACCTGCTCCCCATTCACACCTGAGACCTTGTAACACTAACGAGTCACATGACATCGGGGAGGGAAAATGGCTAATTGGGCCAATTTGGACATTTTCAATTAGGGGTGTACTGACTTTTGTTGCCAGCGGTTTAGACATTAATGGCTGTGTGTTGAGTTATTTTGAGGGGACAGCAAATTTACACTGTTATACAAGCTGTACACTCACTACTTTACATTGTAGACAAGTGTCATTTCTTCAGTGTTGTCACATGAAAAGATAGAAGAAAAGATTTACACAAATGTCACTGAGGGGTGTACTTACTTTTGTCAGATACTGATATATATATATATATATATATATATAATTAAAGCACCCCCATCACCCCTCCACACATCCTATATAAAAAGTGCGAACTACGGTGAGCACTTGTATATAAACATCAATTGCGCCATACATGTGAGGGTATCATTAAGAGTAATATTTATAGGACCGTAGTTCACGGTTAACTATAGACTGGTAACCTGTAAAGGCTTTTAAAGCGTTAAATATGGAGAATTTGAGGTGCCATCGTTTTTGGTTTTTTTACGATTCCGTGGGCATGTGCAATTTTGAGACTTGACATGTTTGGTGTCTAGTTACTTGCCGTAACCCCTATCTTTTATGAAAAAACAAACAAAATTGGTTATAATATTGTGTTTGTTTGCACTAAAATGTATTTTCGTATATCTTTTCCTGAAAATATGCTTTTGATAAATAACTGAGCAAATATTGGGCTCCAGAAAAAATGCAACTACCACCATTTTATTCACCAGGGTCTCTGCTTTCAGAAAATATATACTTTCTAGCAAAAAATTAAAATTTTAATGTCTGAAAAAAAAAAAAAAAAAAGAATTGCCCGGTAGATGAATGGTTAATAAAAACACTGCTGTTATAAATTGTGACATGTCAGGAATTTATGCGTACAGATTTGTAAAGTACAGTAAAACCTTGGTTAGAGAGTAACTTGGTTTGAGAGCGTTTTGCAAGACAAGCAAAATTTTGTAATTTTGTAATTGATATGAAAGCGATGTCTTGATATACAAGTAGCGTCATGTCACACTTAGAAGGAAATATTACAGCGCACTCATGCAAAAAAGACATTTACCTCCAGCAAGGCTAGTTTAAAACACCTGAACATTTTCAAAAAAACATTATCAAAAAATATGGGGATTTGGTCACACCATATTGCTATATGGTGCTAAGCCCACTTACTGCGACAAAGTACCCCATGATTAGTGGGTCCTACACTATCCATAGACTGGGAGATCCTCTTCTCTGAACCATGAGAGCTACACTCTTCTATATTGGAGAACTTTGAGGTCTCCACCCATGACACAAGTGGACACTAATGAGAGGTACTTAATGAGGGAGTGGGTTGCTCCTCACCCAAAAGGATTTGGTCAGAATCCATACAATAGACAAGCAAGATATTTGGGGGGCACGCTGTAATTTTTTCTTCTACTGTACGGTCTTATGGCTGCACCATCTTTAATGCATCTTTTAGGGTGTGCCCCCCAAATATCTTGTATGTCACACTTAGAGGCTCCTCTCTTCTCTTTTATACTCTGGAGCTCCTGCTGGATTTTGCTTCTAATCCCCTTGTGGAGGCTTCCATTTGTGGATGGACATTTTATGGTTACACAACCTATCACATTGCTATAATCTTTTTATATGGACTATAAACTGAAGGACCTATGAATAAAAGGTTGTGGAACGAATCATTTGAGTTTCCATTATTTCTTATGGGGAAATTCGCTTTGATATACAAGTGCTTTGGATTACAAGCATATTTCTGGAAGGAATTATGCTCGCAATCCAAGGTTTTACTGTAAATGGAAGGTCCACTTTGCCTTGGGAAGGGCTGGAGTTCAGTGTGCTCTACGCATATAGAAAGTCAGCAGTTCATTACTGAGATGGTTGTCAGGCAGACTGATGGTGATACCTGGAGGATCATTTCATTGCATTCGGCAGGTCAAGGTTCCTCTTTGTATATATTGGAATAAAGTAAGCCACTCCCACCCCAGTCTCTGATATCTAAGTGATATAAAGGAACCCTCCATACCTATAATCCACAATTCCCAATCTTTATCACCCGGCTAAATGTTATTTCTATTGGATGATTCATATAATTCTCAGTCCATATCCAGATATCCTGAGCCATGGATCTACACAAGCCTGAATGTATCGGGCCATTCTTATCTCTTGTCTCTCGGAATATACAGAAGTTCTCTGGGGAATCCCCAGATCGCTGATATAGCAAGCGAACGCAGACCGCTGTCAGTGCCAGATGGAAGGATAATGCCTTTGCAGCCATCCCTGACCGAGTGGTTAACGTATCCATTTTCATAATCCGGTTACCTGTCTTTTCAAATGAACAATTTCTTCAGTTGCGTGCAATAGATGCTGCCGCCTGCCTGAGACAGATCTGCGTATATTAAATCAAAACCGTGATTAAATTAGCATCAAACTAAACGTAGAATCTAAAGTGAACCTGTGCCCAGACTATACACATTAAAGTATTTACATATTCTGAGCAGGCAGTAAAAACACTTTAAAACAAACCGTCATTTACTGCTGTAGCTATAGACATTGCGTATAAATTAATCTTCAAAGTTCACAACTGAAGAATTGAAATCACAGCAACTCTCAGCCAGCTCACCCTCTGCCCACAACTCATCTCTACTTGGCCAGCTCACCCCAAGTTACAGGTCACCACATCCTCTTTGGTCAGCTCACCCCAGGGTCACAGATCACCTCACCCTGCTTGGTGAGCTCACCCCTGGACTACAGGTCACCACATCCTGCTTGGTCAGCCCAACCCTGAGTCACAGGTAACCACATCCAGCTTGGTCTTCTCACCTCTGAGTCACAGGTCCCCTTATCCTGCTTGGTGAGCTCACCCCTGAGTCACAGGTCACCACATCCTGCTTGGTCAGCCCAACCCTGAGTCACAGGTCCCCTTATCCTGCTTGGTGAGCTCACCCCTGGACCACAGGTAACCACATCCTGCTTGGTCTGCTCAACCCTGAGTCACAGGTCACCTCACCATGCTTGGTCAGCTCACCCCTGAATCACAGGTCCCCTCTTCCTGCTTGGTCAGCTCACCCCTGGACCACAGGTCCCCTCATCCTGCTTGGTCAGCTCACCCCTGGACCACAGGTCCCCTCATCCTGCTTGGTCAGCTCACCCCTGGACCACAGGTCACCACATCCTGCTTGGTCAACTTACCCCTGGGCCACAGCTTACCGCATCCTGCTTGGTTAGCTCACCCCTGGACCACAGGTCACCACATCCTGCTTGGTCAGCTCAACCCTGGACCACAGGTCACCACATCCTGCTTGGTCAACTTACCCCTGGGCCACAGCTTACCGCATCCTGCTTGGTTAGCTCACCCCTGGACCACAGGTCACCACATCCTGCTTGGTCAGCTCAACCCTGGGCCACAGGTCACCACATCCTGCTTGGTCAACTTACCCCTGGGCCACAGCTTACCGCATCCTGCTTGGTTAGCTCACCCCTGGACCACAGGTCACCACATCCTGCTTGGTCAGCTCAACCCTGGGCCACAGGTCACCACATCCTGCTTGGTCAGCTAATTGTAACAACAAATAGCATGAATGTAGCCAGCTGGAACACTAAAAATACTAATCTTGATCTCTAATATCTACGCATTTCACCAATCATTGGCTTCTTCAGGAGATGTATGGGCTCAAATCTCATTGCAAGGAAAATGCATGTGATCTGAACAGGAATGCGGTGTGATTCCTGTCTGAATCGCATGCGGTTTCCCCACTGCTCCTGTGTGAACCCAGGCTTGTCATAGAGGCTTCAGCCCGGGTTCACACAGGAGCGGTGCAAGACACCGCATGTGATTCAGACAGGAATCACACCGCATTGCTGTTCAAATCACATGTGATTCTTTGCAGTACAATTTGAGCCTATTAATTTTGTATGCGCTAAAAACGCACCACATGGTTATCGGTACTCGGTATCGGCCAAAAGTATTGGTACTCGTACTAGCCAGTAAAAAACTGGTATCAGTGCAACCCTCAGCGTAATGAATTTCAACAAATCCGAAATAAGTTATAACAAACGAAGGAATGAATGAAACTGAAATCGAATTTGAAAATGAATTTAAATTTGAAATGGTAACATATTGCAATAAACACAGCAAGGTATAAAAGTGAAATATGATGATGATCCCTATTGAGGCTGATTTATAGAATAGAATAGAAAATAATAGAACAGAATAGAGTAGAATAGAAAAGAATAGCATAGAAAATATTAGAATAAAACAGAATGGAATAGAAAATCAAGGTATAAAATAGAATAGAAAATAAAAGAATAGAATATAAAATAAAAGAATAGAATATAAAATAAAGGAATAAAACAGAAAAGAAAAGACTAAGGCAGAATAGAATAGAACAGAAAATAAAAGAATAGACAAAGAACAAAACAGAATAAAATAGAATATAATAGATTACAATAGAACGAATAAAGTCATCTTCCGATATTTCAATTTCGAAATTTGAATCGATTTGAAAATAAATATTCATACTGAATCTGAATATATGAAACAAATTCCGAAAAAAAACATTATAACCTAATGAGTGTGATGAAACTAATTAATTCGAAACAAAACAAAACAAATGTTTCCATTGTGCACATCTCTACTCTTCCGTAGCACTGTGTACAGTTGTAAGGCGTCGCCCAAGCCTGTCAGTGAAAGGGTTTGAGTATTTTCAATGTTCCTTTTGAATCCACATAAATGGCCCTCTCTCTGCTCTATAGTATTATAGGTTCACTCCCTCCCTTAGGCTTCAAAGGGTGAAGATTGGGCTTCAATATTCACTGTTGGTAAAATGTGATGATATTGTACGTTTCTAAGAAGCAGAGCAGATTTAAGTAGTCTATCCACAGGTTTTTTTATAAAAACAGCCTAGTAGTAACGTTTCGAGGAGAATTTATACTGTGTAATCAGACATGTAAAAGACATGTAAAAACCTTTTCAAAATGCTGTAATGTTATAAAATGGTTGTTTGCGTGAATGATCTGCAATAGTAGACACCATAAAGAAAAAGCAGGTGGACTCCTCTCTAAATGATTCACCAGCAGGAGGAAGGAGGTTCTGATTCCTCTATATAGATCTTTATATCACTAGAGGGGTCACCAGCAGGAGGAAGGAGGTCCTGATTCCTCTATATTTATTTTATTTATTTTATTTATTTATTTCAGGTACTTATATAGCGCCGTCAATTTACGCAGCGCTTTTACATATACATTGTACATTCACATCAGTCCCTACCCTCAAGGAGCTTACAATCTAAGGTCCCTAACTCACATTCATACATACTAGGGACAATTTAGACAGGATCCAATTAACCTACCAGCATGTCTTTGGAGTGTAGGAGGAAACTGGAGGAAACCCACGCAGGCACAGGGAGAACATGCAAACTCCAAGCAGGTAGTGTCGTGGTTGGGATACGAACCAGTGACCCTTCTTACTGCTAGGCGAGAGTGCTACCACTACACCACTGTGCCGCCCTAATAGATCTTTATATCACTAGAGGGGTCACCAGCAGGAGGAAGGAGGTCCTGATTCCTCTATATAGATCTTTATATCACTGGAGGGGTCACCGGGAGGAGGAAGGAGGTCCTGATTCCTCTATATAGATCTTTATATCACTAGAGGGATCACCGGCAGGAGGGAGGAGGTCCTGATTCCTATATATAGATCTTTATATCACTAGAGGGGTCACCAGCAGGAGGAAGGAGGTCCTGATTCCTCTATATAGATCTTTATATCACTAGAGGGATCACCGGCAGGAGGGAGGAGGTCCTGATTCCTCTATATAGATCTTTATATCACTAGAGGGGTCACCAGCAGGAGGAAGGAGGTCCTGATTCCTCTATATAGATCTTTATATCACTAGAGGGGTGACCAGCAGGGGGAAGGAGGTCCTGATTCCTCTATATAGATCTTTATATCACTAGAGGGGTCACCAGCAAGAGGAAGGAGGTCCTGATTCCTCTATATAGATCTTTATATCACTAGAGGGATCACCAGCAGGAGGAAGGAGGTCCTGATTCCTCTATATAGATCTTTATATCACTAGAGGGGTCACCGGCAGGAGGAAGGAGGTCCCGATTCCTCTATATAGATCTTTATATCACTAGAGGGGTCACCAGCAAGAGGAAGGAGGTCCTGATTCCTCTATATAGATCTTTATATCACTAGAGGGGTCACCAGCAAGAGGAAGGAGGTCCTGATTCCTCTATATAGATCTTTATATCACTAGAGGGGTCACCGGCAGGAGGAAGGAGGTTCTGATTCCTCTATATAGATCTTTATATCACTAGAGGGGTCACCAGCAAGAGGAAGGAGGTCCTGATTCCTCTATATAGATCTTTATATCACTAGAGGGGTCACCAGCAGGGGGAAGGAGGTCCTGATTCCTTTATATAGATCTTTATATCACTAGAGGGATCACCAGCAGGAGGAAGGAGGTCCTGATTCCTCTATATAGATCTTTATATCACTAGAGGGGTCACCGGCAGGAGGGAGGAGGTCCCGATTCCTCTATATAGATCTTTATATGACTAGAGGGGTCACCAGCAAGAGGAAGGAGGTCCTGATTCCTCTATATAGAACTTTATATCACTAAAGGGGTCACCAGCAGGAGGAAGGAGGTCCGGATTCCTCTATATAGAACTTTATATCACTAGAGGGATCACCAGCAGGAAGAGGAAGGTCCATGCTGCATTCCGCTTGGTGATACCAATAAAAGCTGCACAAGCTGCTTATTTTCCACTCAACAACAGCTACGTAAAACCGTAAAATCGGCGCCCGCCTCGTTTCAGTCTCGCTTTTCCCGTCCTATAACCATGCTTCACATTTGACAGATCTGCTCCAAGTAAAGAGGCTGACTTTCTCTCGCCAACCTGTTGCCGCGGTTTGTGATGATGCAGGAAGGAGAGGTTTGTAGAATGGCGGTTTTTCTGAGAATTGTTTTTTGCCCCGCAGAGATAATTCCGAGATCCTGATTATGCAGAGTACAGCTACAGCTGCCGGGGCTTCCCTGGCGTTGTGGAGAGGCTGAGCGGTTTTATCTCTTCTTCTTCTTTGTACAGAAATAGAAGTTGTTTTCTTTTTGTCGTATGATGACGACTTACCTTCATTAAACAGGATGCTTTCCGAGACAAATTTCTACAACGCAACAGGAAAATCCTAAATGATTACCATCTCTTTATTTGTATTTATCATTAGCCTGGATGATTACCATATGGAATGATTAAGGCTGATTTCAGAAGGACGATCGGACTCCTAATAGGAACTCATTATATGTCTCACACATGGCGGCCAGCAGTAGATTGATCTCATTTGGTCACGGAAGAGAGCAATCACGCTGCACAGACATCAGTTATAGCTATATGCATACGAAATGTTATATCTATTATTAAAGTGGTTGTAAACCCCCCATAAACCCATTGAAGTGACTGGCCTCAGGGGATACACAGAGATGAAACAAATCCTCCTACATAAGTTGTACCTGTTTATCTGCAGCATCCCCCTCCTCTACAGCCTTCTAAAACACACAGATCAAAGGCTTTTTCTCAGCTTCAGAAGGCAGTGGGCGTGGATCTGATGTCACACTTTGCACAGCATAGAGAGGAAAGCTCAGTGTAATCTGAGACCTGAGGGAAAGGACACACAGCTTTGGGTGGGGGGGGGGGGGTGTTCCTGGGACTGCTTTTATTAGTTAGACTGTGGGAAGTGAGTCATGCAGATAAGGGAGGAGAGATCAGATAGGAACCACACTCGGTGCTTTGGATTGAGGCAAGTATACTATAGGGCAAGAATCTTCAAACTGCGGCTCTCCAGCTGTTGCGTAACTACACATCCCATGAGGCATTGTAAAATTCTGACATTCACAGACATGACTAGGGCATGATGGGAATTGTAGTTCCTGAACAACTGGAGGGCCGTAGTTTGAAGACCCCTGCTATAGGGGGATATGCTTTGCTCATTTTCCATTTCAGAGGTTTACAGCCACTTCAATGTCCCAAATCGTGAGTGAAAAGTACTCCATGGGTCATATTCTGTCTAGCCTATAGTCTGGTCTGGACGAAGGTCTGGCCTTGAGTACCATCAAGGACAAATCTCGGCCTTTGCCTTTCTGTTTTTAGAGACATCCAGCCTCTCACTCTCTACTTAAAGTGTCACTAAACCCACATGGTATAGAAGAGATGTAGCAGTGGTATAGAGATGGTGTAGTAGTGGTGTAGTATTAATGTCTATACAGTGATTTCCAGCCTCTAGAGACATCCCACAGGTATGGTATATACCAGTGGCGTTGCTAGGGGATGGCTTCTGGGGCCATAGCCTTGAATCTGGGGGCCCATAGCCCCAAGTCTTTTACAGGGGCGGATCCAGGTGGGGGGGGGGGAAATTGCCCCCCCCCAAGAAAGTAGTGGGTGGACAGGACGGTGAGTGGGCAACGGCGGGTGAGCAGATGGGCAGACAGTCCAGGTCCCCAAAAAAGTAGCGGGCGGGCAACACGGTGAGCAGGCCCGGCGGGTGGGCAATCCAGTGGGAAGGCGGGCGGGGCGAGCAGAGAGATTACATGATCTCTCACTGCCCGCCCTGCATCACTGCAGTTCCGCCCTCACTGTGCAGCCGCGGGCACATCATCTCTCACTGCCCACCCTCACTCTGGGACACCAGGGACACAATCACTGGCAAGTGACAATCTGCATTTTGTGGCAGGTGACATAGTAAGTGACGTGACCCTGATGTAAGTGGGGGGGCTCTCTGGGGACCCTGAAGCAATGAGGAGGGCTCTGAGAACCCTGATGTAAGTGGGGGGCTCTCTGGAGACCCTGATGTAATGAGGGGGCTCTGGGAACCCTGATGTAAGTGGGGGGCTCTCTGGAGACCCTGATGTAATGAGGAGCTTCTCTGGAGACCCTGATGTAATGAGGGGGCTCTGGGGACCCTGATGTAAGTGGGGGGTTCTCTGGGGATTCTGATGTAAGTGGGGGGCTCTCTGGGGACCCTGATGTAAGTGGGGGGCTTTCTGAGGACCCTGATGTAATGAGGAGGGATCTGGAGACCCTAATGTAATGAGGAGGGCTCTGGGGACCCTGATGTAATGAGGAGGGCTCTCTGGGGACCCTGATGTAATGAGGAGGGATCTGGAGACCCTGATGTAATGAGGAGGGCTCTCTGGAGACCCTGATGTAATGAGGAGGGATCTGGAGACCCTGATGTAATGAGGAGGGCTCTCTGGGGACCCTGATGTAATGAGGAGGGCTCTCTGGGGACCCTGATGTAAGTGGGGGGCTCTCTGGGGATCCTGATGTAAGTGGGGGGTTCTCTGGGGATCCTGATGTAAGTGGGGGGTTCTCTGGGGATCCTGATGTAAGTGGGGGGCTCTCTGGGGACCCTGATATATACATGTGTATGCCCGCCCAAGAATATGACTTTCTTTACTTCGCTGCTATAGGCTCTAGCCCCAGATCTTTTGTAGACCTAGCAACGCCCCTGGTATATATATAGTTGGTCCAAGCTGGAACAATGTAACTCTGTAGTATCAGAAATCCACAGATGGAATTCCTCTTTATTATCACAGGCCCGTTACTCCGGTCTTCTCAGTAAACAGTTAATACGGAACGGCCAGTAGGGATTTGGTGGCGGAGAAGAGTTGGCGCCTCGCTGGGTTCACACGCTGACAGGCTGAGAAATGACATTGACTTTGAAGCCGGGGAGACCGGTTTAAATGTCAATGTTGTGCGTTGGTGACCTCGGACACTCTGTCTCTCTGGGCCCCAGGCGCAGAAATCACAGGTTGTAAGCATGTCAGGACGGGGCCACGTTACTGTAAATATCCCGCTACAAGGCCGCTCATCGCTCTTTCTATCGAATTTATGGCGTTTATGCTGGAGAGAGAAGAGGAGAAAAAAAATGTCTGCACAATATAAAGTCATTAACTGGCGTTCTGCCGCGAGTCACCGCGAAACGCGGAGCGGAGATCAGGAGCCGTGACTTTATTTACGCCATAGGGCCAGCGATGACTGATTCACATCACGCGTGCGTGTGACAGCGCGTCCGACCGACAACAGGCTGAGGGGCATTCGTCAACTGATGTGTTGGGCAGAGAAAGGCCGCGATTGGAAACCGCATTGCCGCGCACCCTCTCTGGTCCCCTGTGCCGAGGAGGAGTTTTCAGGGAGGGGACTACGAGAACTGCTGGGAGATGATTACCGATAAATGGAAACTTTACCAATTTCACTTTTAACACGTTTTTTTTATTGTGATTCAGGAAAGTTATAAAAATGTAAGTCTACAGCCAAGGCTAAAAGTTTTGAGAATGACACAAATATTAATTTTCACAAAGGCTTCAGTGTTGTTAGATCTTTTTGTCGGGTGTTACTATGAGATACTGAAGTACAGTGCATCCAGAAAGTATTCACAGCGCTTCACTTTTTCCACATTTTGTTATGTTACAGCCTTATTCCAAAATGGATTCAATTAATTATTTTCCTCAAAATTCTACAAACAATCCCCCATAATGACAACGTGAAAGAAGTTTGTTTGAAATCTTTGCAAATTTATTAAAAATAAAAAAGTTTTATTAAAAAAATAAATAAATAAAAATAAATATCACAGGCTCCTCCCATGTACATAAGTATCACAGACTCCTCCCATGTACATAATTATCACAGGCTCCTCCCATGTACATAAGTAT
The DNA here is from genome assembly GCF_042186555.1 of Aquarana catesbeiana. Classification (NCBI taxonomy): domain Eukaryota; kingdom Metazoa; phylum Chordata; class Amphibia; order Anura; family Ranidae; genus Aquarana; species Aquarana catesbeiana. Next base: position 689,734,205 of record NC_133327.1, on the reverse strand, counting down.
CAGATTCCTCCCATGTACATAAGTATCACAGGCTCCTCCCATGTACATAAGTATCACAGGCTCCTCCCATGTACATAATTATCACAAGCTCCTCCCATGTACATAAGTATCACAGGCTCCTCCCATGTACATAAGCATCACAGGATCCTCCCATGTACATAAGTATCACAGGCTCCTCCCATGTACATAAGTATCACAGGCTCCTCCCATGTACATAAGTATCACAGGCTCCTCCCATGTACATAAGTATCACAGCCTTTGCCATGACACACAGAATTGAGCTCAGGTGCCTCCTGTTTCCACCGATCATCCTTGAGATGTTTCTACAATTTGATTGACTGGCCTGTGGTAAATTCAGTTGATTGGACATGATTTGGAAAGGCACACACCTGTCTATAGAAGGTCCCACAGGTAACAGTGCATGTCAGAGCACAAACCAAGCCATGAAGTCCAGGGAATTGTCTGTAGACCTCCGAGACAGGATTGTATGGAGGCACAGATGGGGGGAAGGGTACAGAAACATTCCTGCAGCATTGAAAGTCCCAATGATCACAGTGGCCTTCATCATCCATAAATGCCACCAGGACTCTTCCTAGAGCAGGCTGCCCGGCCAAACTGAGCAATTGGGAGAGAAGGACCTTAGTCAGAGAGGTGACCAAGAACCCGATGGTCACTCTGACAGAGCTCCAGCATTTCTCTGTGGAGAGAGGAGGACCTTCCAGAAGAACAACCATCTTTGGAGCACTCTACCAATCAGGCCTGTATAGTAGAGTGGCCAGACGGAAGCCACTCCTTAGTAGAAGGCACATGACAGACCGCCTGGGGTTTGCCAAAAGGCACCTGAAGGAATCTCAAACCATGAGAAACCAAATTCTCTGGTCTGATGAAACAAAGATTGAACTCTTTGGCCTGAATGGCAAGCGTAATGTCTGGAGGAAACCAGGCATTGCTCATCAACTGGCCAATACCATCCCTACTGTGAAGCATGGTGGTGGCAGCATCATGCTGTGGGGATGTTTTTCAGTGGCAGGAACTGGAAGGCTAGTCAGAATAGAGGGAAAGATGAATGCAGCAATGTACAGAGACATCCTTGATGAAAACCTGCTCCAGAGCGCTCTGGACCTCAGACTGGGGAGAAGGTTCATCTTCCAACAGGACAACGACCCTAAGCACACAGCCAAGATAACAAAGGAGTGGCTACGGGACAACTCTGTGAATGTCCTTGACTGGTCCAGCCAGAGCCCAGACTTGAACCCGATTGAACATCTCTGGAGAGATCTGAAAATGGCTATGCACCGACGCTCCCCATCCAACCTTATGGAACTTGAGAGGTCCTGCAAAGAAGAATGGGAGAAACTGTCCAAAAATAGGTGTGTCAAGCTTGTAGCATCATACTCAACAAGACTTGAGGCTGTAATTGGTGCCAAATGAGCTTCACCAAAGTATTGAGCAAAGGCTGTGATACCAAAGTACATGGGATTTTTTTTTAAATAAATTTGCAAAGATTTCAAACAACCTTCTTTCACGTTGTCATTATGGGGGATTGTTTGTAGAATTTTGAGGAAAATAATAAATTTAATCACTTTTGGAACAAGGCTGTTACATAACAAAATGTGAAAAAGTGAAGCCCTGTGACTACTTTCCAGGTGAACTGTATAATTACAGGCATTTCAGAAGTATTAAAGGCTTTTATTGACAATGACTTGAAGTTTATGCAAAGAGTCAATATTTGCTGTGGTGACCCTTCTTTTTCAAGACATCTGTACTTTTGACTTATGGCAAGGTGCTCCATCATGCTGGAAAAGGCATTGTTCCTCACCAAACTGTTCTTGGATGGTTGGGAGGAGTTGCTCTTGGAGGATATTTTTGTACCATTCTTTATTCATGGCAAATTGTGAGCGAGCCCCCTCCCTTGGCTGAGAAGCAACCCCACATATGAATGGTCTCAGGATGCATTACTGTTGGCATGACACAGGACTGATGGTAGCACTTACCTTCTCTTCTCCGGACAAGGTTTTTTCCAGATGCCCCAAACAGTCGGAAAGGGGATTCATCAGAGAAAATGACTTTCCCCCCAGTCCTCAGTAGTCCAAACCCTGTACCTTTTGCAGAATATCAGTCTGTCCCTGATGTTTTTCCTGGAGAGAAGTGTCTTCTTTGCTGCCCTTCTTGACATCAGGCCATCCTCCAAAAGTCTTCTCCTCACTATGCATGCCATGGTACACACACCTGTCTGCTGCCATTCCTGAGCAAGCTTTGCACTGGTGGTGCCCAATCCCACAGCTGAATCAACTGTAGGAGATGGTCCTGATGCTTGCTGGACTTTCTACGGTGCCCTGAAACCTTCTTCACACTAATTGAACCTCTCTCCTTGAAGTTCTTAATGATCCGATAAATGGTTGATTTAGGTGCAACCTTAGTAGCAGCAATATCCTTGCCTGTGAATCCCCTTTTGTGCAAAGTGACTGCACGAATGTCCTTGCAGGTAACCATGGAAGAACAATGATTTCAAGCACCACCCTCTTTTTAAAGCTTCCAGTCTGTTATTCTAACTCAATTTCAGTGATTTCCAGCCTTGTCCTCGACAACACTGATACCTGAGAGAATCACTGACATGATGTCAGCAGGTCCTTTTGTGCCAGGGCTGAAATACAGTGGAAATGTTTTTTTTTTGGGAATAAGTTCATTTTCATGGCAAAGAAGGACTTTGCACTTAATTGCAATTCATTTGATTGCTCTTCATAACATTCTGGAGTATATGCAAATCATGCTATCATAAAAACCGAGGCAGCAGACTTTGTGGAAATTAATATTTGTGTCATTCTCAAAACTTTTGCTGTAAATGCGTCAACTTTGAACCGCAGACAGGAGGAAGAATGCAGCTGGAGATGGTCCAGCCCGCAGCAAGTAGCCATGAAAATGTCTCGGCTGGCTGGAAGTGGATGTGCATCATAATATGGAGGCCGGCACATCCACTGCCGGCCAGCCAGCCATGACCCACCCCTGGTCCTCCTGACAACCACTCCTGGATGTAAGGGGGGACTCTGATGGTAAGTTTGCACTTACCAGAACAGTGGATCATATAATATCCACATGATATCATTAAACCCAGATACAGCCTGGGAAGCTAATGCACCCAGCTCTACTCCAACTCCAGGCAGCCAATCAGATTTGAGTTGCGTAACTGGAGAGAAGTTCTTAGGTAGATTAACCGGTTTCCAGCCGGCCTATAGTCAAATGACGGTCAGATGGGACCTTCATCGTTCCAGGTGGATGTCACATGAAGTCCTCCCGGAATGCGGCTGTGGCGCGATCTGTCACCAGCTGTGTCAGATCACTGTGCCAGGCTGCTGCCGGTACCATGTGATCGCTGTGACCAATCAAAGCAGATCACATGAAGATTGTAAACAACGAATGGCTTCCTTTCATGCAATTCATTGTGTACAATTGTGTTGCTAGCTGTGATTGGTGAAAGTGATCACATGGTACAGACAGGGCCAATCACAGCCCTTCTGTACCATGTGATTAGCTCTGGCCAATCACAACAAAAGACACTGAATTAATCAATTTCATTCAGTAAAATTGGTTGCTTATAATGGCAAATTTCACTAGTATAAGCAGTCCTGAGTCCTGACCTCAACCCGATTAGAACACCTTTGGGATGAATTAGAGCGGAGACTGAGAGCCAGGCCTTCTCGTCCAACATCAGTGCCTGACCTCACAAATGCTCTTCTGGAAGAATGGTCAAACGTTCCCATAGACACCCTCCTAAACCTTGTGGACGGCCTTCCCAGAAGAGTTGAAGCTGTTATAGCTACAAAGGGCGGAGCCAACTCATTATTGAACCCTACGGACTAAGACTGGGATGTCATTAAAGCTCATGTGCGTGTAAAGGCAGGTGTCCCAATACTTTTGGTAATATAGTGTATATTCCATATAGATTTTGGACTCTAACTGTCCTACAGACTAAATAATATCCACTGATTTGGGTTATTTTCACCAAAGAAATGTAGCAGATTACATTCTGGGATAAATTTATGAAGAAAGATTATTTGTTTGCAAAATTTTATAACAGAAACAAAGATAAACACATTTTCTCAAAATCTTCAGTCTTTTTTAGTTTATTTAGCTAAAAATAAAACCCTAGTGGTGATTAAATATCACCAAAAGAAAGCTCTGTTTGTGTGAAAAAAATGATAAAAAATGTCCTATGGGTACAGTGTTACATGACTGAGTAATTGTCATTCAAAGTGTGAGAGCTCTGAAAGATGAGGATTGACCTGGGCAGGAAGAAGAGGGGGGGGGGGGGGTGTCCAGCTTTGAGGGGGTTAATATTTTTTTTTAAATGGGGGCCCCACCAAGGGACGGCTTTATCAGGGACAGTCTCCTGAAATCGGGGACGTCTGTTCAGCCTATTTTACTATGCAGTGAATCGATGACTGGGAACAAACATAAAACCGGTGACCTGCAAAGAAAAACACCCGCACTTAGAAAACAAATAGAAAACTAAAAAACTGAATTAAACCAAACCGCAGCTACAAAGTATCCCCTATGATACTATCAACAATATTGTTACAATTAAGTAGCAGTGCTGAAATTCGCAATGAATAATAAAGTGCAAAAACTGTGTTATTTACCATTAGTTCATAAATGACAGCAATTCCTAAATAAAACTCTCTTTTTTTTAAATCATCGTCTATGGAGATATTTAGGTACTGTAATCGGTCGCCATTCCATGGCCTTGTGCAATTTTAAAGCGTGACATGTTTGGTATCTGTTTACATCATCTTTTATATTTTAGAAAATTGGGTATTCTATTGTGCTTGTGTGCACTAAAATTCATTAACCCCTTCAATACCGGGCACTGACCAATTTCCAGCTTTCAGCGCTGTCACACTTTGAATGACAATTACGCGGTCATGTAACACTGTACACATAGGACATTTTTATAAAACAAATTTCACACAAATAGAGCTTTCCTTTGGTGGTATTTAATCACCACTGGTTTTTATTTTTTTTTTTTTGCTAAATAAACAAAAAAAAAAACTTGAAAATTGTGAACAAAAAAATGCATTTTTCTTAGTTTCTGTTTATAACATTTTGCAAATAAATAATCTTTCTTCCTAAATTTAGGCCAAACTGTATTCTGCTACATGTCTGGTAAAAAAAAAAAAAAAAAAAAAATCCCATTAATTATACATTATTTGCTTAGTGTGAAAGTTATAGAGTCTACAAACCATGAGATATATATATTTGAAAATTGACCAATCCTGATGTACTGACGGCCGATCTCATTTCTTGAGGCCCGAAAATGCCAGAACAGTACAAATGACCCCTTTTTGGAAGTAGACAGTCCAAGGTATTTAGTAAGAGGCATCTTGAGATTTTGAAGTTGTAATTGTTTTGTCATGATTTTTTGGAAAATGAAGAAATAAAAATAAATAAATGTTTTTTTCACAATTTAATTTGTACATCCTGTCACCAGTGCAGTACAGCGTCATCATATAACTGGTGTGGCGGTGATCAGGGAAAAAAAAAAAATAATAATAATTTTACATTTTTTGTTACTTTTTTTTAATTGAATATTTCATTATTAATATTTTCAGTAAAATGAACAAGGATTACGTTTGTTACAACATGTCGGATGTTCCGACTGGAGCAAATTGAACCAGAAATAAAGAAATTCGTTTCATTTATGCATAACCAGACTTACAAAATGTAGACTAAACAGAGGTAAAATATGCAAAGTATGCAAACAGTATTGACTTGTTACATTTTTTTTTAGGATTTTTTGTTTTAGCCAGAGCAATACTGTACTACTCTGGGGAAGTGAAAATATTTTTTTTTTTTACTTTTACTTTTTGAATTTCACTGTTATAAACAACAATTTTTACTGAATGAAACTGATTTATTCACTGTGTTTCGCTGTAATTGGCTGTGATTGGCCACAGCTAATCACATGGTACAGGTGGGCTGTGATTGGACCTGTCTGTACCATATGATTACATACAATGAATGGTGTGAAAGGAAGCCAATCCGTTGTTTACAGTTGTCATGTGATCTGCTATGATTGGTCACAGCGGTCACATAGTACCAGCAGCAAGCCGGTAAACTGATCAGTCATTGGCTGTTTCCACCGGTGACAGGTCGCGCCGCAGCGCGCGCATGGTGCCCACCCAGAAGGACAAATGTCCCGCCCAGCCATCATTTGACAATAGGCTGGGCAGGAAGTGGTTAAAGTGTATTATTCCCTCCCCCCCCCCAAAAAAAAAATTGCATTGGATAAACTGCTGAGCAAATATATTTCAGAAAATATATTGCGTTTGGGGGTTCTATGTAATTATCTAGTAAAAAAAAAAAAAAAAAAATGGAAATTTTTACACATGTAAGAAGTGTCAGGATTTTCTTGGGCTGTAAGTGGTGAAGCTGAAAGTTGAACTGAATTTCTTTAGATGACGTTATAATAGTCATTATCATCACCATCATTATAACACCAGCTTGCAGTTAGCATGTTGTGCTCTAGGTGGCGCATCCTCCCTTTCCACTCCTAAGATGCAGACAGGTCACCCCCCCCGCCATAGGCATGGAAAAGTGCGTGTCCAGAGCAGCAGAAAATGCACAGAAAAAGATTGTAGAGAAATGGTCGTAGTTTATTGATAGCAAAAAATACATAAATGCAGAGGCTCCGAGTCCGGATCTGTCCACCAGCTCCTGTCCACACACCAATCTTGGACATGCGATTATGTCCGTGCCGGCGCCGTGCGTGCCTCCACTTCTATGAGCTCTGAGGTTCTGCACAGAGGATGGTACTAATCTGCCGTCCCAAAGGACTTTTCAAAAGCTGTCCCTGTGTAATTGTTCATTTATATGTAGCGGTACCCTCCGCAGGGGCTGCTGGTAGTTGTGGTCCATCTTTCACCCTGCACAGCCAGGCACACGAATTTCCGGACATACAGCAGTCAAGAAATAGTCCTTGTACTTGTTTTTTTTTTTATTAGGCGATGGGGATAGGGTACAAATGGGATGTAGACTTGATCAATAGGAATTCTTCAGGGATGCAACTACAGTTGTGCTCATAAGTTTACATACCCCCAGCAGAATTTATGATTTCTTGCCCATTTTTCAGAGAATATGAATGATAACACAAAAACTTTTCTTTCACTCATGGTTAGTGTTTGGCTGAAGCCATTTATTATCAATCAGCTGTGTTTACTCTTTTTATATAATAATGACAACAGAAACTACCCAAATGACCCTGATCAAAAGTTTACATAACCCAGTTCTTAATACCGTGTATTGACCCTTTTACCATCAATGACAGCTTGAAGTCTTTTGTGGTATTTGTGGATGAGGCTCTTTATCTTCTCAGATGGTAAAGCTGCCCATTCCTCTTGGTAAAAAGTCCTCCAGTTCCTGTAAATTCTTGGGTTGTCTTCCATGATCGGCACGTTTGAGATCTCACCAGAGGGGCTCAATGGTATTGAGGTCAGCAGACTGAGATGGCCACTCCAGAACCTTCACTTTATTCTGCTGTAGACAATGACAGGTGGACTTGGCCTTGTGTTTTGGATCATTGTCATGTTGGAATGTCCAAGTCAGTCCCATGCGCAGCTTCCTGGCTGATGAATGCAAATGTTCCTCCAGTATTTTTTGATAACATACTGCATTCATATTGCCATCAGCTTTGACCAAATTTCCTGTGCCTTTATAGCTCACACATCCCCCAAACATCAGCGATCCACCTCCGTGTTTCACAGTAGGGATGGTGGACCTTTCATCATAGGCCTTGTTGACTCCTCTCCAAATGTAGTGTTTATGGTTGTGGCCAAAAAGCTCAATTTTCTTTCTCATCACTCCAAATGACTTTGTGCCGGAAGGTTTGAGGCTTGTCTCTGTGCTGTTTGGCGTATTGTAAGCGGGATACTTTGTGGCATTTGCGTAGTAATGTCTTTCTTCTGGTGACTCGACCATGCAGCCCATCTTTCTTCAAGTGCCTCCTTATTGTGCATCTTGAAACAGCCACACCACATGTTTTCAGAGAGTCCTGTATTTCACCTGAAGTTATTTGTGGGTTTTTCTTTGCATCCCGAACAATTTTCCTGGCAGTTGTGGCTAAAATTTTAGTTGGTCTACCTGACCGTGGTTTGGTTTCAACAGAACCCCTCATTTTCCACTTCTTGAGTAGAGTTTGAACACTGCTGATTGGCATTCTCAATTCCTTGGATATCTTTTTATATCCCTTTCCTGTTTTATACAGTTCCACTACTTTTTCCCGCAGATCCTTTGACAATTCTTTTGCTTTCCCCGTGACTCAGAATCCAGAAACGTCAGTGCAGCACTGGATGAAAGATGCAAGGGTCTGTCAGGAGTCCAGAAACTCATTGACCTTTTATACACACACACTAATTACAAGCAAACAGATCACAGGTGAGGATGATTACCTTTAATAGCCATTCAAACCCCTTTGTGCCAACTTGTGTGCATGTTATCAGGCCGAAATCACCAGGGTATGTAAACTTTTGATCAGGGTCATTTGGGTAGTTTCTGTTGTGATTATGATATAAAAAGAGTAAACACAGTTGATTGATAACAAATGGCTTCAGCCAAACACTAAAAATGAGTGAGAGAAAAGTTTTTATGTCATCATTCATATTCTCGGAAAAATGGCAAAGAAATCATAAATTCTGCCAGGGTATGTAAACTTATGAGCACAACTGTATATACATCCAGTATACAAACACTTCTCCTCTTCTACCTCCAGCACAGACTTGCTTGTAGGACTACAACTCCCAGGAGCAGCCAGCACTGAATTTAAGGCCTGACACTGGCTCAGCCAGGCCCAAAGCAAAATGCCCTTTGCAGGCAGGTACCGCAAACCCCTATGGTGTAGAAAAAATTGCAGTCCTAGTGCTAGCTGTCCCACATGTGGCTACTGCTCCCAGTACCACCTCTTCAGGCCCTACCAGCCCTCCTGGCTGCAGCTGCCCCTTTCCACTGCCCGTGCCACCACAGTCCTCCAGACTGGCTCTGCACCCACCCCAGACTGCTCCATCCCAGTCCTCTCAGGCGTGCCTCCCTAGTTCTCCTGACCGTGTGTCACTCACCAGCACTCTTGGCTATTCCTCCTGGAGACTTGCCTGGTAGTGTTCTCCCACTGTCCTCTTTGCTCCCAGTGCCTCCTGTCCAGGACACCTTTGTGGTTTTAGGAAGGCCCCGTCCGCATCTGAGGCCAGGCCCAAGGTCACATCCCCTCCCCCAGCTCCCTACTAAGGCCACTACAGCCTAGCACTCCATCTCCAGCTTCCACCCCGAAGAACTGCTCCCCAGCTGGGCTGACCCTGAATATTTGAGGGGGCCTGCCCCCCGCCAACCCAAGTTGGAGATTGGTCAGGGCCCTCAGAATACTCCAGGCAGTTCAACCTTACCTCCCCTCCCATTCTGCACCAGAGCATTTGAGAAGTAGAGGAAAGGTCTCAGTGAGGCTGCCTGTGAGTCACCCAGCTCTCTCTGGATCTCTGCCGACCCAGGAAACAAAAACAGACAGTGTTGTCACATGAAAAGATAGAAAAAAAGATTTACACAAATGTGACTGAGGGGTGTACTTACTTTTGTCAGATACTGTATATCCCATAGTTTGTGGACTCTATAACTTTTCTACAGACTAAATAATATACAGTAAAACCTTGGTTTGAGAGCGTTTTGCAAGACAAACAAAACTTTTAAATACATTTTGACTTGATACACAAGTAGCTTCATATCACAACTGAGTATAAAAGAGAAGAGAGGCCCCTCTAATTGTAGCAATCTGGTTACATTTAATGAAGATACAACATTAAGCAACAAATTGCTACACTTAGAGGCTCCTCTCTTCTCTTTTATACTCTGGAGCTCCAGCTGGATTTTGCTTCTAATCCTCTTGTGGAGGATTCCATTTGTAGATGGACATTTTATGGTTACACAACCTGGTCACATTGCTATAATCTTCTTATATGGACTATAAACTGAAGGACTTATGAATAATGGTTGTGGAACGAATCATCTGAGTCTCCATTATTTCTTATGGGGAAATTCGCTTTGATATACAAGTGCTTTGGATTACAAGCATGTTTCTGGAATGAATTATGTTTACAATCTAAGGATTTACTGTACACTGATTTGGGGTATTTTCACCAAATAAATGCAGCAGAAAACATTTTGGCCTAAATTTATGAAGAAAGATTCTTTATTTGCAAAATTTTATAACCGAAACAAAGAAACGCATTCCCCCCCCCCCCCCAAATTTACGGTCTATTTTTGTTTATTTAGCAAAAAATAAAAACTCCAGTGGTGAATAAATACCACCAATAGAAAGCTCTATTTCTCTTAAAAAAAATGATAAAAATGTCATGTGGGTACAGTGTTGTTACATGACCGCGCAATTGTCATTCAAAGTGTGAGAGCGCTGAAAGCTGAAAATTGGCCTGGGCAGGAAGGGGTGAAAGTGTCCGGTATTGAAGGGGTTAAAAAAAACCCAGAAATGTGGGATAAGAGGACTGATATTTCAGATTTTCAGATAGAAGCCCCTCCCTGTGTTTTCAACAGAAGATCTTCACCTGGAACAGTGATCAATATTAATCCCCCCCCCAAGGTCGCCCGGATGTCGCCTCTCACTTATCACCCTAAATCACGAAACGTCGGGTGTGGAAGGTCTTTTCGGAGACCAGGCACCGTAGACCAGAAACCGTTGGTTTCCGCAGCAGAAAAGCAGAAAATGCTCATTAGCGCAGGACGGCCACATTAAGAGGAGCCGCAGAAAAATATGATTATGAGACGCCGGGCCAACCGCCGCCGCTCCGTTCTCCAACAACACAAATGACATCTGACATTTCATTTGGGGGCCTCAATGTGCCATGCGCCAATTTCTGCCGCTACCGCGACGGCCATAAATAACCCGAGGCGTCTCATTGACAGATGGAACTCTGCAGTTAATTTCAAGGCTCGCGATTGCGTGCAGACGGCGGTATTGGAGGGAGACGCTGGAGCGCTGAGACGGAGATTAAAGTACGGCGGGAACATAAACTGTTATCAGATATGCAGCGTTATTCTTATTCCGAGGTCAGCGACAATAATAGGGGTTATACTCCCCTTTTTCTTTATGCCGGAGAGCCGGTAAGATGGCTTGCATCATAATAGGTGCTGATACAGCAATGGGTACCCCTTTGTGGGTAAAACAAATCTAAATGCCTGAGCACAATTTTGCAACTTTGACATGTGTTCATACCTCCCAACCGTCCCGGATTGCCCGGTAAAGTCCCGCTGTGGGAGGTCTGTCCCGCGTCGGGGGCACCTTCATTCCGGGACAATACAATGTATTTTACCGTGTTGGTAAAACCGTACATATCATCACAACTACTATGTGCATCCAGGTGGATTATATGGCGTTTTTTTCAGGACAAATTGGGCTTTCATTTGTTGGTAAATGATAATGGATATCTTGGATATTTTTTTTTTAATTAACAAAGCAAAACTGACTCAAAATAGTAAAAACCACTTGCGGACCACCTACCTTCGTTATACGTCAGTACTTTGAAGAGGAATATCATTGTTATAGCTGCCATAACTCCGGTATCCTCTTCTTCAGCAGGCGGTCCGCTTCAAGATAAAAGTGGTCTCTGTGGCGGATTCGCCGCTAGATCACTTTTATCGGCGGCCCTCCCTCTGCTCTCCGGTGCCCTCCGCTGCTTACTGGAGCCATCGGCAGCGGTGGAGGCGATCGAATGTTTCCCCTTGTGTGACATGGAAATGAGTGAGGGGGAAGATGGCCCCCACCTGTCTCCATACCATTGCAGAGTGGAAGCGACGTCAAATCGTCACTTCCGTCCATAGCTCTTAAAGGGCCATTTTTTTTTTTTTTTAAATGACTTTTTTTTTAATTATTGCATTTTAGTGTAAATATGAGATCTGAGGACTTTTTTGACCCCCCAGATCTCATACCTAAAAGGTCCCTCAATGCTCTGCAATACCCTGCAATACTGTGAAATACTCTGCAATACCCCACAATACTCTGCAATACCCCGCAATCATGCTTTTTTTCTATTACAAGGGATGTTTACATTCCTTGTAATAGGAATAAAAGTGACACAATTTTTTTTTAAAAGAACAGTGTAAAAATAAAAAATAAAAGGTAAAATAAATAAGAAAAAAAAAAAACATTTTAAACGAGCCGCGCCCCGTCCCGACAAGCTCTCGCGCAGAAGCGAACGCATACATAAGTAGCGCCCATGGGGTATCGCCGCGATCTGTAAAGCGAGAGCAATAATTCTAGCCCTAGACCTCCTCTGTAACTCAAAACATGCAACCTGTAGATTTTTTTAAACGCCACCTATGGAGATTATTAAGGGTAAAAGTTTGTCACCATTCCACGAGCGGGTGCAATTTTGAAGCGTGACATGTTGGGTATCAATTTACTCGGTGTAACATTATCTTTCACAATATAAAAAAAAAATTGGGCTAACCTTACTCTTGTCTTATTTTTTTTAATTAAAAAAAGTGTATTTTTTCCAAAAAAAAGTGCGCTTGTAAGACCGCTGCGCAAATATGGTGTGACAGAAAGTATTGCAACGACCGCCATTTTATTCTCTAGGGTGTTAGAAAAAAAAATGTATCATGTTTGGGGGTTTTAAGTAATTTTCTAGCAGAAAAAAATGTTTTTAACTTGTAAACAACAAATCTCAGAAAGAGGCTCGGTCCTTAAGTGGTTAATTTAGCTGTATATTTCTTGCTATTATCATAATTTACCACCAAAGAACAACAACCAAAATAAATTCTCCTGCTCCTGACCATCGCAGCGATACCACATATGTGTGTGATATTTGTTTGTATCGGTAGTGCGGCCCAGAAACAATAGTGCACATTTTTTTTTTTATCCTATCTAAAACACACCGACACTAACTGACACTGATACTAATTTAAACATTTTTTTTTCAAAATCCTACACCAAAATTTGCTGACCATGACCTTTGACACCGACCTTAACCTTTGACCCCCAACCTTGACCCTAACACTAACCCTTGCAACCTTGATCTTGTTATTTTTTTCTTTATTTTTTTATTCTTTATTTTTATTTATTTATTTTTACACACTTTGGTTTGTTTACAATTCCTCTTCTACAAGAAAAAAGCCTGGTTCATGTAGAGAATGGGTGCAGGGCTGTACCCCCCATTCTACGGTATTCGAGCGGGGTGGACACGCAGTTCAGCTTCCTTGCCTTGGGCACTGAATGGACTTGTCCCATTATTGGCCAGGAGCCCTTTCATGGGGAGTGTATGGACTTCTCCTTCATGGGGGGGGGGGCGTAAGACAGATTGCATTCCCCTCCAGAAGGAACGATAATACTATTTTACCCTCTGCTAGAAGCCTGGTGGTGATTCTGTACCAATGGGGGGGGGACTACTCTTGGACATAAGTTGTGTCTGGGGAAAGAGCGGGTTTAAGGATGGTGGCCCCAAGTTCTGGTCAAGCCAGGTTGGACCACTTTCAGGGCTTCCAGGGGTAATGTCAGTGTGTTTCCACCACCCTGGCCACAGAGTCTCTGGGAGAGCCCATACTATGGATGCTACAAGGGAAGTCCAACTGAGTACAGGAAGAGTTAACCTGCCCGTGTCCCTCTACACCACAACACTGAAGGCTTTGTACCTTGCTGTTACATGGCTCTCTTCCTTCATGGTCATTCTTCTTTAGGAAGTAAATAAAAGGTTCTACGGCTGGCAGGTGAAGACACCTGGGAGCTGATTAACTGGAAATGGACTTCTCAGAGGGCTTCTTCTATTGATAAAAGTAACAGCTAAATGAAACAAAGGCCGGCAGAGCCAATCCGGGTGTCAGGGGGGGCATCAAAGTGGACCGACAGGTTGGATGAAAAGGGCGCTCTACTGACACAATCAAATAACTCAGACTACTTGCTGTGATAGATTTGTTGCAATTTGCAGGATATTTGCTCAGAAAATTATATTGTGGATATAAATATCTGAATTATTTACTGAGCTGTACTTATTAAATATATCTTAATATAATAATTTTTTTTTTTTTAAGAATTAAGGAATGCGGGAGTGATCCAGAAGTCAGAATCTTTTAGAGTATAAGGCCTCATGCACACGGGGCGTTAGAAAAAACGAGCTGCAAAGCCACTACCAACGCCAGGAAAAATCGTCTGTAAAAACGTGCTTTTAGTAGCTTTTTGCATTGATGTTAATGCACGTTTAGCCACGCTAGCTTTTAGCAGTGTTTCCCTGCCTCTATTCAAAATCAATGGTTCCCTATGGGAGCCCATTGATTTGAATAGAAGTCACACATGATGATGATCCCACTAGCGGCGTGGCTTGGTGGCTTGAGGATCTTGAAGGGGAACCCCTCGCCAAAATGGGGTTCCCCGTCAAGACGATACCAGACCCTTTGTTCTGGTATGGATTTTTAGGGGTACCACCACGCCCAAAAAAATGGCGTGGGGTCCCCCCCAAGATCCATACCAGACCCTTATTCGAGCATGCAGCCCAGCAGGTCAGGAAAGGGGGGGGACGAGCGAGCACTCCCCCCCCGGACCATACCAGGCCACATGCCCTCAACATGGGGGGGTGGGTGCTTTGGGGCAGGGGGGCCATCATGCACCGGGTGGTGATGTCACAAGGGGGCAGGGCCTCCGGTAGATGTGACCCTGACCCCGCCCCATGTCTTTATAAGTAATGGCACACGGTGGACCTAGCATTACACCGGGAGAGAGCGTTGAGAGAACATCGGAGGAAGAACAGAGGGAGAAGACAGCACAGAAAGGCAGAAGCAGAAGACCGTGGAGAGCGAAGAAGAACCAGAGAGGGGAGAAGACATCAGTGGAGGAGGGAGTTGAACCGGGGAGGGGGGGAGACATCAGCGGTGAGAGGAGAAGAACCGGAGAGGGGAGAAAAAATCAGCAGAGAGAGGAAAAGAACTGGGGAGAGAAGAAGATATTAGCAGAGAGAGGAGAAGAACCGGGGGGGGGGGAGACATCAGCGGAGAGAGAAGAACCAGAGAGGGGAGAAGACATTAGCGGAGAGAGAAGAACCCATGAGGGGAGAAGACATCAGCAGAGAGAGGAGAAGAACCGGAGAAGGGAGAAGACATCAGCGGAAGAGGGAGAAGAACCGGGAAGGGGAGAGACATCAGCGGAGAAAGGAGAAGTACTGGAGAGGGGAGAAGACATCAGCGGAGAGAGGAGAAGAACCAGGGAGGGAAGAAGACATCAGCGAAGAGAGGATAAGAACCAGGGAGGGGAGAAGACATCAGCGGAGGAGGGAGAAGAACCAGGGAGGGGGGGAGACATCAGCGGAGAGAGGAGAAGAACTGGAGAGGGAAGAAGACATCAGCGGAGAGAGGAGAAGAACCAGGGAGGGGAGAAGACATCAGCGGAGAGAGGAGAAGAACCAGGGAGGGGAGAAGACATCAGCGAAGAGAGGAGAAGAACCAGGGAGGGGAGAAGATATCAGCGGAGGAGGGAGAAGAACCGGGGGGGGGGGGAGACATCAGCGGAGAGAGGAGAAGAACTGGAGAGGGAAGAAGACATCAGCGGAGAGAGGAGAAGAACCAGGGAGGGGAGAAGACATCAGCGGAGAGAGGAGAAGAACCAGGGAGGGGAGAAGACATCAGCGAAGAGAGGAGAAGACATCAGCGGAGGAGGGAGAAGAACCGGGGAGGGGGGGAGACATCAGCGGTGAGAGGAGAAGAACCAGGGAGGGGAGAAGACATCAGCGGAGAGAGGAGAAGAACCAGGGAGGGGAGAAGACATCAGCGAAGAGAGGAGAAGACATCAGCGGAGGAGGGAGAAGAACCGGGGAGGGGAGAAGACATCAGCGGAGAGAGGAGAAGAACCGGAGTTGGGGAGAAGACATCAGCGGAGAGAGGAGAAGGAGCGGAGAGGGGAGAAGACATCAGCAGAGAGAGGAGAAGAACTGGAGGATGAAGACATCGCTGGAGGGAGAAGAAATTGGAAGAGACGCCGGAGCTGCCTTAATAAATTACTTTAAAAACCTGTGTACTGTTTTCATTTTTGACACTTTTTTTTTGGGTGAATGGGTAAGGGTATGATGTAGACATGTGCATTCGTTTTCGTCCGAATGCATTTTCGTCCGAATTTCAGGTATTTTCGTTATCGTTTTAACAAACGATAACGAAAGTGCAGAATCCGAAAAACGAAAGATCCGACATAAACAAATGCTTTATTTTCGTTTTCGTTGCTACAACAGCTCGATATAGATAGGAGATTCGACATGATGATGACAATAACAATCTATGTCCATCAAACCTGTGGTCAAATGTGCCTAACCTTAACTCTATTAGTCCAATATTATTCTACATAGAGAAAAAAGATTCGACGTAGGGAAGAAAAGATTCGACGTAGGGGAGAAAAGATTCGACGTAGGGGAGAAAAGACAAATAAAAATAATGATGATGATGAATGTTATTGGCTGATTGTAACCAAAGAGGAGGAGCAGTAAAATAGCTAGGACTAAGTACACACGTACTTTGGCTTATGGTGTCTGTTGAAAGTTCTAAGAAGATTCGATGGAGCAGGTAAACTATACGGCGTCGTACAGTTTAGCTGCTCCGTTGAATCTTCTTTGAACATTCGACAGACACCATAAGCCTTCAATGACAGATTCAACCTTAATTTGGATTTTCGGACGAATGCAATTTTTAACGAAAAATGAAATAAATAAAAACGAATTTCGGGAGTAACTAAATAAATTTATTTTTCGGACGAAAACGAAATTCCGAAACGAAATATTTAAGTGTGCACATGTCTATGATGTACCCCATACTCATTCACATATGGTGTTAAAGGGGGCTTCCAGATTCCGATAAGCCCCCCCCCGCCCGCAGACCTCGACAACCACCGGCCAGGGTTGTCAGGAAGAGGCCCTTGTCCCCATCAACATGGGGACTAAGTGCTTTGTGGTGGGGTCAGGAGGGGTTTCACCTGCTGGTGGCACTGTGGCTCCCAGGTTTATGGGCTGCAGTTCCAGTGTCCACCAGCGGGTGTCTCTCGGCAGTCAGAAGCTGACATCATTTCCTGCAATCAGGCATCACCTGATACTGATTGCAGGAAGTATATTTAAATCTGGTGATTACTAGCACACCTTGCTTTGGTGTTTTATCCATGTGCCCTGACCTGTATCCTGTATCCTAAATCTTGTATCCTGAACCCTGCATCTGTTCCTGGACCCCTGCAGCCGGATCCCTTCCTGCTCTCTCTGTCTACTGTTACCCTCTCCCTGTCCTGTCTTGCTCCCAGCTCTATCTGCTTGATCTCCCGTGTATGATCCTGGCTTGGATTGTATCCCACACCTATATGTATATTTGGTTTAGGTGGTCATTTGTTGTGTGTCACTGTGGTTTTGGTTGCTGGTTTGTTACACTGTTTGCCATATTGGAGGTGCATTTACGTTGGTGTATTTACTTACCTTTTAATAAATTCTATTATTTATACTGAACCTGTGCTTGGCATTTTCCATGACAGTCCACATATTTCTGGTCACAGCTGCATAGGGAAGCCATCTTGGTTCTGTCGTCTTGAGGAAAAATGCATCCGGAGGAAGTTATTTATTTGTCTTTGCTGGTAACAGAGGATGGTGAATACTACCCCCAGATATTGAAGGAGTGGACCAGTGACCGGCTTCTAGAATGTATCCGACTTGCTCATTCCCTCGTTGGTCAGGGCCGTATGTTGTTTGGAGGTGTTCGGCCTTTGGTTCAGGTGTGTGCGGAGTTTGCTTTGCCCAGTACTCCGGAAGACAGTGATGATTTTTCTCCCCCCTTCAGTATGGATCAGATTGAATGTGTGGTTATTGGAGGATGGAGGACGTTTATTTCTTTGAGCAATATTCCTCATGTTCCCAGCAGGTTTTAGTGGAGAATTAATTTTGTTCAATCTTTACTACATGGTCAGATCTATTGCCCTCAGCCTCAGATTGCAACAGCTCATTCCTGCTGCCGGAGACCTGCCTGCTTAGTGGTCTCTTTCTCCATCACCCATGGCAACCTCAGTTGCAGCCCCGTATACCCTGCTACCAATTAAGTATCAGTTCCCTGTTTCCACCTGCTGCACCTACCCTGCCTTCAACCCAGTTACCTCTTCTCCGCTATCTGCAACCATCCCACAAAAATCCTCCTTAGTTACTGCTCCCTCTTGTTTACCATCCTCCCATTCTTCTCTTCCATTAGCTGCACCTCCTGCTTACAGCCCTGCAGTCACTTACAGAGCTTCAGTAGCTAAACCTAAGAAGAGACGGACGTTTTCTCCAACCAATCCTGCCACTGTCTAATCCTGCCTCCACACCATCCGATCTGTTCCAATCTGCCTCCACACCTGCCAACCTGCTTTAGTCTACCTCCATGATGACCAATGGGGTTTGGCCTTCGTAGGACAAACCTGAACACACTGCCCAGCCTGCTTTTTCGGTGCCTGCTGCCCAGCCTGCTGTTTCTGTGGCTGCTGTTCCGGCGCCCGCTACCCAGCCTGCAGTTCTGATGCCCGCTGCCCAGTCTGCTATTTTGGTGCCTGCTGCCCAGCCTGCTGTTTCAGTGCCCACTGCCCAGTCTGCTGTTTTGGTACCCGCTGCCCAGCCTGCTGTTTCGGTACCTGCTGTTCTGGTGCCTGCTACCCAGCCTGCAGTTCCAGTGCCCGCTGCCCAGCCTGCTTTTTCGGTACCTGCTGTTCCGGTGCTTGCTGCCCAGCCTGCTGTTTTGGTGCCCGCTGCCAAGCCAGCTGTTTTGGTGCCCGCTGCCAAGCCTGCTGTTTTGGTGCCCGCTGCCCAGCCTGCTGTTTCGGTGGCTGCTGTTCCCGTGTCCACTACCCAGCCTGCAGTTCTGGTGCCCGCTGCCAAGCCTGCTGTTTTGGTGCCCGCTGCCCAGCCTGCTGTTTTGGTACCTGCTGTTCCGGTGCCCACTACCCAGCCTGCAGTTCCAGTGCCGGGTGCCTGCTTTCCAGCCCGCCTTTGATGATCCTTTGACCAAAGATCGGCTTGATGTTATGGACTCTATGCTTACTTCCCTGCCGGATTGTTCTGTGGAGGGTAGGATTCCATCTGCCATTGGGTCTGACACATCTGAGTCTTTGGGTACATGGTATGGGTTACCTGTTCTGCCTAAGGTTCTTTTTTCAGTTGCCTCAATTGGGTCCCTCCTATAGCACATTGCTCTGATGGTGCCAAAGCCTGCTGGTCTGGACATACCCTTCACAATTGGTAGCCACGTTTACCTTCACAACCTTGGTAGTGGTGGGTTCCAGGGGAGTGGTAGAGCACCATCTGTGCCTTGCCACAACCTGGATGCGATTGCCATAACTTCAGGTGCATTAGGGGACCCATGTCGGGTAACCAGTTCATTGGGGAAACTTAGATGGCCGTTGAAGTGTGAAACAAGTCCTGGAGATCAGACAGGCTACATGATTGTAATCAGACATTCCGGTATCAGAGTTGCGGTATTGTCACTTGACTCCAAGGTTAAGTTTGTGAATGACCCATGGTACCCCAGCATTGGGATGCCTAATGTTTTGAGGGATCAAAGGTCCTATGCGCCTAACAATCTGTCTGACAGGATACCTAGCCAATGGCCTATCCCCAGCAATGGGGTACCTAGCCAGTTACCAGGCCCAGGCGGTGGAACACCTAGATTCTTTTTGGGTCCCGGCAGCAAGGCTTCTTATTTCAAACCCGGCACTCCTTGGACTAAACTACGACGAGTTGGAGCATCCAGAGGTCGCTCCTTCGAGGGGGGTACTGTCAGGAAAGGTTTCACCTGCTGGTGGCATTGTGGCTCCCAGATCTATGGGCTGCAGTTCCGGTGTCCACCAGCAGAACTGCATTCTCCCGGCAGTCAGGAGTTGACATCATCTCCTGCAATCAGGCATCACCTGATACTGATTGCAGGAAGTATATATAAGGGAGGATATGGAAGGTGGAAGAGCTTACAATCTATTAGGGTATAAGGGAGACTACAGAAGGTAGAAGAGCTTACAATCTATTAGGTGAATAATGAAAAATGTAGCACTATAGGGTGAACATGTATGGCTGTATGCACATAATAAACAAGTGATAAGGAATCAATCATACAAAAAACTATGAAGAGTGAAAATATAAAAAGTCCAATGACTATAGAAGGTCCTAGAAAAGACCGTTGTAAGTCCACCACCAGAAAGTGGCTAATCAGGGATGGAGTACACTGGTACTGCCCGGCACGTAGAGCATCAAGGATGGTACATCTTCAAAAAAAAGGAGAAGTATATCTACTCTTACCGGAACAGGTGGACTCGAATGTCAGCGACAACGAGTCAGTAAAGTGAGGGTGCCAAAGTCGGCAGATCGACAAATCTCCAAGGTACCAAGGACCTCCAAACACCACTTCAAGGGATGTGTAGGTGACCACCAGACCGGAACTCAGATGTAGGAAACACCGAGGCTGGAACTCAGGCTTTGAAGGCCAGACTGGACGGCCAAAGAAGTCTCTTCCGGAAGGTTATGGAAAGGAAAAATGCCATCATATGGTGTAGGTCAAAAAAGTGTTTTTTTTTGTTATAAAAACCAACATACATTGATAAAAATAAAAACTGTGATCACAGAGTAAAAAAAAGAAGGGCAATCTGGGAAGCAGAGAGCCAAGTCCGACGCGTTTCATCCAAATGGACTTCAACTGGGGCAACATCGTATCGCTGGACAGTACCAGTGTACTCCATCCCTGATTAGCCACTTTCTGGTGGTGGACTTACACTGGTCCTTTCTAGGACCTTTATATTCATTGAACTTTTTATATTTTCACTCTTCGTAGTTTTTTTGTATGATTGATTCCTTATCACTTGTTTATTATGTGCATACAGCCATATATGTTCACCCTATAGCGCTACATTTTTCATTATTCCTTTTAGCTCCTCCCTCAGCTCCCGGACCCGAGCTATTTGGCTGCCTGCAGTCGTGGACACCCTGAGATTAACTATCGTGTTGCATGTGAGTACCCATTGGGGATTAGGGGTTCTGCCTCCCCTATTTGTTCATTTTATTTATTTTTTTCTACTTTTCTTTCTTTTTCTTTTTCTTACAGTTTTCACCACACTGTCCCTTTCCTTTGTAGATCCTGGTGCTATATCGCCCCTGAAGAGTGTTTAATACACGAAACACGTCGGGCTTACGACATGCACCAGACAATCATATACCTATAAGTTTTTAATCATTTTGTGATCCCATGCTACTCAAGTGAATATTTTTTCCAGATTAGGATTATTTGCCCTGCATCTTTTTTTGGGGGGCTGTTTACCATGTCTGGCATGTATCGGTTAGGATGTGACTGCTATATGACTTGTTATTACAATCTCCACTTGAACTCCAATTGTGTCATTGTACTACTATGTATCAATAAAGTGTTTTATGCAATTTTGACTGTCACTCTGGCCTCCTTTGCTCACCTCATTTAAAGTCCCAACCCTCCTGTTTTATGTTCTTTGTACGCATAGGGATGGAGACCGAGTGTCTCATTTAAAGTCCCAGTCTTCTATTTAACTTTCATTATTCACCATTCAGCATCTTTGTCACATTATATATGTAGCAGCTTTTCACATTATATATCTTTTTGAGTTAGCGCAGTAATATTTTCCATTTACACTTTGCTACAATCTATAAGGGTATAAAGGAGGATACATAAGGTCTACAGGATGCATACAGTCTATAAGGGGGGATACAGAAGGTAGAAGAGCTTACAGTCTATAAGGGTATAAGGGAGGATACAGAAGGTAGAAGAGCTTACAGTCTATAAGGGAGGATACAGAAGGTAGAAGAGCTTACATTCTATAAGGGTATAAGGGAGGATACAGAAGGTAGAAGAGCTTACAGTCTATAAGGGAGGATACAGAAGGTAGAAGAGCTTACAGTCTATAAGGGTATAAGGGAGGATACAGAAGGTAGAAGAGCTTACAATCAATAACATGTGAGCCCATCATTACAACTTAAGGCAAACAAGTGACACCGGGAATAGAACTGCACTGATCCCTATGTTTTCTGGCTGCTGCAGTTTGTCAGTTGATGTTGGGCAGTAAACATGCAGCAGCTGAAAAGCGATTCTGCTGTAAAGAGAAGTAAGAGACGGATCTGTGACAAGTCTGGGCAGTTGGAAAGTGGAAGGACAGACTGAAGTTCCAGCTGCTAATGAGCTTCATTTCTCCCGGCAGAGTGTACAGACTGGAAGAGAAGAGCGATTGATAAGTCAGATTCGGCCTTCACCGACTAATAAATACAACGCGGCTTTTTTATTTTCCTTTTCAAATGAGCAGCTTAGCCGGAGATGAGAAGACGCGGCGCGCTCCGGAATGGAATAACAAGGTGTTAGTGAGAAGAAGAAAGAGTGGCACCTTGTCACGGAGGGTCAGGCCACCTACAAAGGGATTCAGCGGAAGATGGATTGATGTCTTCTGGACCAAAACAATTGGCAGCCGCGGAAAACGGGTTCTCCGCTAATGAGGCCGACTCTGCGGAGTTCTTCCACCGTCACAATGCTTCTCCCCATGCTGCTCACACACACACGACACAATCCTTCTCTTCTCATCTCTGGAATGAAAGGCGGTTTTATGTATCATGGTCACATAAATCATTAAAACTCTATAACCTGGAGATAATTAGATGTGTGAGGATCAGGACTCCACCATGCCAGGTGACAATTGCCTTATTATTAATTCGTTATGTTAAATTCGTTTAGATGCGGCATTCGTTATTTCGGATAATTCGTTACTTCGGATAAATTTGTATTTGTTGCGTTCACTAACAGCCAAATTTAAAAGAAGATTCCAATAGCTATAATTTAATAGTTAGTTATTAATAGTTAGTTATTTTTCGAATTTTCGGATTTTCTTTCTTATTTTCCGATTTTCGAATTTTTGAATTGTCGAATTTACGAATTGCGATCATAACGAATGACCCGAAAAAAATAAATAAATAGATAAAAACGAATGAAACAAAAATGAACACATTTTTCGGCAGTGCACATGTCTATCAAAAACAGCTACACAGGCTACCTCAGAGGGGCAGCAGCCCCCCCCCCCCAGGCTATTTATCATCTTCCTAGCCACCTTCTGGCCACTCCTCTCCAGAGATTAGCCAGGACATGATAAATATTCAAGATGGACATTTGAATCTCCCTCCCCTATGTTCTAGAAACGTTTTTACCAGAGGCAGGGGGAAGCAATCAAACTCCCGACCTGTGAAACCCTGAACAGACCAGAACAAACAATCACTGCTCCCTTGACTACAGAGGGAGCCAAAAGCTAAAAAAATTGCCTAGTATCCTTAGCAGTGATGGGAGTAAGTCACACATGTGCAAGTCACAAGCAAGTCTCAAGTCTTAACCTTCAAGTCGCAAGAAAGTCCCAAGTTACTGTGGCGAAAAGCAAGCAAGTCAAGTCGAGTCCCTGCTAGAAGTCAAGCAAGTCAAGTCAAGTCATTTATTTTGGTCAAGTCACAAATTAAGTCAAAATACTGATCTACCCCGAAGCCGGGACTTGGGAGGGGGGGCTTTCTTTTGTGGGGGGGGGCGGTTTTTGCCTAGGCCAAGACACAGCACTGGTGGTGCCAAGTCATTGCAAGTCAAATAGCCCAAGTCAAAGTCAAGTCGCAAGTCATTAGTGACAAGTCAAAGTCAAGTCGAGTCATTTATTTAATTTTGTCAAGCAAGTCGCAAGTCCTCAAACAGGTGACTGGAGTCTGACTCGAGTCAAGTCATGTGACTCGAGTCCCCCACCTCTGATCCTTAGTATACATACACATCGGAGCTTACCAAAAATCTCTGTGCTTGGAGTTCTGCATTATTAAATCAGACTCCCCCCTCCCCCGTACTTCTAATACGAGAGATCCGAGCTTCACCTTCACAGATGAGTGTGAAGTGGAAGTCTGATCCTGTAAATGGAAGGAAGATGATGTTCTGGAAGTCTTATCATGTAACAACAAGCCCACATGCCGGATCAGTGAGAAGAGAAAACATTAATGATTGTCTTCATAGGGACTTCTGTACAGAAGGAGGCCGCTCCCCGCCGAGCCCCCCGTGAGCTCAGAATGACTCCGCACATCACTTGTAATAATGTGATTTATAAAGTGCGAACATTCCCTGACGCATCCAACAACATTATAGAGAAAAAAAAAAAGAGACACCGCTGAATACATTGCATGAAGGAATGCAACATCCATTTACTGGCTGATCGAATACACTGAAGTGCAAGCTTATGAGAATACAGTGGAACCTCGGATTACGAGCATAATCCATTCCAGGAGAACGCTTGTAATCCAAAGCACTCGCATATCAAAGCGAGTTCCCCATAGAAGTCAATGGAAACGAAGATAATTTGTTCCGCATTGACTTCTATTGTATGCAACACCGCATGTGGACAGAGGGGGGGCGCCAGAGAGTCTCGGAAATACTTGGGGACAGCTCGGCTGAACTCGGAAAGCCTCAGAAACACTCGGGAAAGGAGTATTTCCGAGTGATTCCGAGTATTTCTGAATGGCTCCAAACCATTCCGAGTGTCACCGGCGCCCCCCGCACCTCTGGCCAAATGCGGTACTGCATACCCCATTAGCTTGAATTCTGCTCGTTTTGCAAGACAACAGTCGAAAACAGAGTCAGAATTAAAAAAAAAAAAAGTTGCTCGTCTTTAAAAACGCTCGTTAACCGCGTTATTCATAAACCAAGTTTCCACTATACTCTGTGAATTCTACAAACAAATCTTCCGAAAAAAAAACCCAAACACATTTCTGACATCTCACAATGTACAGCGACAGTCTATGATTTATTTTTTAAAGCTTCACCTTTATTTAACCACTTGTCCTCCAGAAGATTTACCCCCCCCCCCCTTTTCAAGACCAGGCCATTTTTTTTTTTTTGCGATACGGCACTGCGTTATTTTTAACTGCCAACTGTGCGGTCGTGCGACACTGTGCACAAATAAAATTGATATCCTTCTTTTTCTTTTGGTGGTATTTGATCACCTCTGTGCTTTTATATTATATGCGCTATTAAAAAAAAAAGACAGACAATTTAAAAAAATAAATATTTTTAATTTTTTTGCTATTAAACATCCAATAAAAAGAATGTAAAGATTCAAATTTTTTCATCAATTTTGGCCAATATATATTCTGCTACATATTTCTGGTGAATAAAAAAAAGAAAACGCAATAAGCGTATATAGATTGGTTTGCACAAAAGTTATTGCGTCTACAAAATAGGGGATAGTTTTATGGCATTTTTATAATTTATTTATTTTTTACTAGTGGCGGCGATCAGCGATTTTTAGCGCGACTGCGACATTGCGACGGACAGATCGGACGCTTTTGACACTTTTTTGGGACCACTGACATATGACGATCAGAGCTATAAATAGCCACTGATTACTGTATAAATGACACTGGCAGGGAAGAGGTTAACACTAGGGGGCAATCAAGGGGTTAAATGTGTGTCCTAGGGAGTGTTTCTAACTGTGGGGGGATGGGACTGCCTGGGGGAGGAGACTGGTGGGGGGGCAGGGTGGGATTGGGAGGAGGTGTGTTTTTTTTTTTTTCTTCTTTTTTCGTGTTGTTTTTTGTGTTGTTTCTTTTTTTCCTCCTCTGGGAGGCACAGTGGAGAGATGATTGATGTCATTAAAGGAAGAGGATAAGTTATAGTAGTAAATTAGGCAGGGGATGGGCAACACGTAATGGAATCACATAAAGAAGGGTAGACTGAAATGAAAGGTGGAGAGATAATAAAAATGAAATAGTAAAGTGAGATTACGTTGAATTAAAACACTAAACATAATAGGACACGAAAATAGTAATTCGAAATTATACACTTTTATTTTATTTTTATTTTTTTTAATATTCTTTCTTTATTATTATTATTTTTTTTTTGTGTGTTGTTGGTCGTTTGACACACGTAGTGGGGCGCTGTAGAGCCCGATTCTTAATTATACTTTGAATAATGTTTTGCACAAATTGAGTTTTGGTTATGGGTAGGCAATTGGTGGGCTTTTTCTTTTTTTTTTTATTCATTTTTTTTTTTTTTCTCTTTTGAAGAGGATATGATGAAGGATCCGGTGTGTTTTCTCAGGGGTGGGGGGGTTAGTGTGGTGTATATTAATGAAAAGATTTATATAGATATATTGTGCAATGTGTTTTTCTATGTTGTATGTTGGAATTTGTCTTAATAAAGAAAAAGTGATTATAAAAAAAAGAAGAAGAAGAAGAATGGGGCACAAAGAATAAGCGCAGTTTGTTTTAATGAGGACTTATCCTTTAAAAAAAAAAAAAAAGTATTTCTTTTTTAATAGTAATTATAATGTTATCCAGCAGCCAAGGCAACCCTGGGGGGGTTCTTTCTTTTTCACACTTAAAAAAAACGATTCCATGCATCAAGTGAAGGAAAGCAGCGAGCTTGTAAAGCGCCGTAGCTGGGCGCCATTAAACATATATGTATTCCAGCTGTGGATTCTGAGCTTTTCCTGGGGGTCTCCCTTAAGAGGGATCTGCCGGGGGATACAGAAGAGCACATGGATACACTTTACTCATTAATGAAACATTTCTGCCAACTTCCATGTCTGAATTCATTTCACAATATGATACTAAGTTCATTTTGAGGGAGCTGAAGAGCTTAAAAAAGGAGATTCAACTTTTTTCTTTTTTTTTGAGATTCAACTTTTTAAATTGGTGTATTATATTATATTGAATACTATGTGAAATTTATGCAATTGTCCCAATTTTAAATTTTGTAATAAATATTCTCTTTTTTAATCTATATCTGTGTTATGCCTAAGAAGTCCACCAAATTTCTTATTAATCCTTATTATATTATATTGGTGTATGTGAAGAGATATGGATGGACGGACAAAGAGATGTACAGGCAGAAGGACAAGCGGATGGAAAAGTATTTATTGGAGACATTTTAGGACCTGCTAGCTTCCAGTGATAGTTGGCCAGATTGATTGCGTTCCTCGGATTTGAGCCACCGGCGTTAAGATCGCGCATTGCTACATCACAGTGACAATCATGTCTGTATATGTTATATTTGAACCCTAATGCCGCGTACACACGACCGGTTTTGCCGTCAGAATAAACTCCGAAGGTTTCTCTCGATGGAACTCCAACAGAATTCCATTCAAGGGGTCTTTCCTACACACGGTTAACCCAATGTCTGACCGTCCAGAACGCGGTACAACACTTACGACGGGACTAGAAAAAGGAAATTCAGTAGCCAGTAGCCAATAGCTTCCGTCTCGTACTTGCTCCAGAGCATGCGTCGTTTTTGGTCCGTTGGACCAGCATACAGACGATCGGGTTTCCCGATAGGAATTGGTTCCATTTGAAATATTTAGAACATGTTCCATTTCTAGGTCCGTCAGAATTTTCGAAAAAAAAAAAAAGTCAGATGAGGCCCACACACGATCGGAATAGACGATGAAAAGCTTCTGTCGGACTTTTTCTGTCGGACATTCCGCTCGTGTGTACGCGGCTTTACTGCTACTCTGAAAATAAACACGCCTACCTGTAGTCTCTTTGCGGTGGTTTGTACAACCAGGTGATAATCCCCCCACTGCATTACTAAGTGGTGAGCAAGCATTGTCAGCCCTAAAGTGTAATGCCCCGTACACACGATCGGACTTTCCGACAACAAAACCGTAGATTTTTGTTCGAAGGGTGTTGGCTCCAACTTGTCCTGCATGCACACGGTCACACAAATGTTGGCCAACAATTACGAACGTAGTGACGTACAAGACGTATGTGATATCTCCATTCCGAACGCTAGTTTTACAAGACCGAGCTTGATTCCGAGCATGCATGGACTTTTGTGCGTCGGACTTGTGTACACGCGATCGGAAAGTCCGACAACAAAAAATTTGTTGGCGGAAAATTTGAGAACCTGCTAGCCAACATTCGTTGGCGGAAAGTCCGACAGCAAATGTTCGATGGAGCGTACACACGGTCTGACTTTCCGTCAACAAGCTCACATCCAACATTTGTTGTCCGAAAATCCGATCGTGTGTACGGGGCATAAGTGCAGGTTATGGGCAGGATTAACCACTTGCCCACTGGGTACCTATACCCCCCTTCCTGCCCAGGCCAATTTTCAGCTTTCAGCGCTGTCACTCTTTGAATGAAAATTGCGCGGTCATGCTACACTGTACTCATATGAAGTTTTTATCATTCTTTTCAAACAAATAGAGATTTATTTTCATAGTATTTCATCACCACTGTTTTTTCTTGTTTTTTTTTTTTTTTTTTTTTGCTAAACAAACAAAAAAAGACTGAAAATTTTGAAAAAAAAATGTCATAGTTTGTTATAAAATTTTGCAATCAGGTAATTTTTCTCCTTCATTGATGGGCACTGATAATACAGCACTGATGGGCACTGATAGGTGGCACTGATGGGCACTGATCAGGAGTAAGGATGAGCCGAACACCCCCTGGTTCGGTTCACACCAGAACAAGCGAACAGGCAAAAAATTCAGCAGAACACACGAACACCATTAAAGTCTATGGGACACGAACATGAAAAATCAAAAGTGCTCATTTTAAAGGCTTATATGCAAGTTATTGTCATAAAAAGTGTTTGGGGACCCGGGTCCTGCCCCAGGGGACATGTATTAAAATTAAAATTTAAAAATGGCTGTTTTTTCTGGAGCAGTGATTTTAATAATGCTTAAAGTGAAACAATAAAATATCCCTTTAAATTTCGAACCTGGGGGGTGTCTATAGTATGCCTGTAAAGTGGCGCATTTTTCCCGTGTTTAGAACAGTCCGAGAGCAAAATGACATTTCTAAAGGGAAAAAGTCATTTAAAACTACCCGCGGCTATAATGAATTGCCCGGTCTCAGCAATATTAATAAAACTCATTGAAAAAAACGGCATGGGTTCACCCCCAGTCCATTACCAGGCCCTTTGGGTCTGGTATGAATATTAAGGGGAACCCCGAATCAAAGTTTAAAAAAAAATGCGTGGGAGTCCCCCCAAAATCCACACCAGGTCCTTCAGGTCTGGAATGGAAATTAAAAAAAAAAAAAATGGCGTAGAGGTCCCCTGAGCATGCAACCTGGCAGGCCACAGGAAAAGACGGGGGGATGAGAGAGCGCCCCCCCTGCTGAACGGTCCAGACCACATGCGCTCAACATGGGGAGGGTACTTTGGGGTCTGACCCCAAAGCACCTTGTCCCCATGTTGATGGGGACAAGGGCCTCATCCCCACAACCCTTGCCCGGTGGTTATGGGGGTCTACGGGCAGGGGGCTTATCGGAATCTGGAAGCCCCCTTTATCAAGGGGACCCCCAGATCCCAACCTCCCCCCTTATGTGAATTGGTAATGGGTACATTGTACCCCTACCACTTCACAAAAAAAGTGTCAAAAATAGTGAAAAAGACAGGAGACACTTTGGGACAAGATCTTTATAAAAGAAAAAAAAATGTCTTGCGATGTAAATCCATGTCACCCCGCCCGACGGACCGAAAAGAGAGAAAAAAAAAACGCAACAGCTCCGCCTTCATGGGAGGCTCCCGCCCAGTGATGCTTCTTCTCGATGACAGCTGTTATATAGCACTTGGTGACGTAAACGGTTGACCCCGCCTTCCTCTGAGGTTACTTGGTGTCAGAGGGGGGCAGGGTCTCCCGTTTACGTCACCAGGTGGCCCCGCCCTCAGCTATGTAACAGCTGTCATCGAGAAGAAGCATGCAGTGTGCAGGAGCCCCCCATGGAGGTGGAGCTGTTGCATTTTCTCTTTTTTCGGTCCGTCGGGCGGCGGAAGCTGAGTTTACATCGCAGGGCATTTTTATTTTTTTATTTTTTAATAAAGGACTTGTCCCAAAGTGTCTCCTGTCTTTTTTACTATTTTTGACACTTTTTTGTGAAGTGTTAGGTGTACAATGTACCTGTTACCAATTCACATGGGGGGGCGGGATCTGGGGGTCCCCTTGTTAAAGGGGGCTTCCAGATTCTGATTAAAGCCCCCCCGCCCGTAGACCCCCACAACCACCGGGCAAGGGTTGTGGGGATGAGGCCCTTTTCCCCATCAACATGTGGACAAGGTGCTTTGGAGACCCCAAAGCACCCCCCCAAGTTACATAGTTACATAGTAGGTGAGGTTGAAAAAAGACACAAGTCCATCAAGTCCAACCTATGTGTGTGATTATATGTCACTATTACATTGTATATCCCTGTATGTTGCGGTCATTCAGGTGCTTATGTAATAGCTTCTTGAAACTTTCAATTCCCCCTGCTGAGACCACCGCCTGTGGAAGGGAATTCCACATCCTTGCCGCTCTTACAGTAAAGAACCCTCTACGTAGTTTAAGGTTAAACCTCTTTTCTTCTAATTTTAATGAGTGGCCACGAGTCTTGTTAAACTCCCTTCCGTGAAAAAGTTTTCTCCCTATTGTGGGGTCACCAGTCCGGTATTTGTATATTGTGGGGTCACCAGTACAGTATTTATAAATTGAAATCATATCCCCTCTCAAGCGTCTCTTCTCCAGAGAGAATAAGTTCAGTGCTCACAACCTTTCCTCATAACCTCCAGACCCTTTATTAGCTTTGTTGCCCTTCTTTGTACTCGCTCCATTTCCAGTACATCCTTCATGAGGACTGGTGCCCAAAACTGGACATCACATTTTTGTAAATCTTTTCTTCTATCTTTTCGTGTGACAACACTGAAGAAATGACACTTTGCTACAATGTAAAGTAGTGAGTGTACAGCTTGTATAGCAGTGTAAATTTGCTGTCCCCTCAAAATAACTCAACACACAGCCATTAATGTCTAAACGGCTGGCAACAAAAGTCAGTACACCCCTAAGTGAAAATCTCCAAGTTGGGCTCAACTAGCCATTTTTCCTCCCCGGTGTCATGTGACTCGTTAGTGTTACAAGGTCTCAGGTGTGAATGGGGAGCAGGTGTGTTCAATTTGGTGTTATCGCTCTCACTCTCTCATACTGGTCATTGGAAGTTCAACATGGCACCTCATGGCAAAGAACTCTCTGAGGATCTGAAAAAAAGAATTGTTGCTCTACATAAAGATGGCCTAGGCTATAAGAAGATTGCCAAGACCCTGAAACTGATCTGCAGCACGGTGGCCAAGACCATACAGCGGTATAACAGGACAGGTTCCACTCAGAACAGGCCTCGCCATGGTCCACCAAAGAAGTTGAGTGCACGTGCTCAGCGTCATATCCAGAGGTTGTCTTTGGGAAATAGACGTATGAGTGCTGCCAGCATTGCTGCAGAGGTTGTAGGGGTGGGGGGGTCAGCCTGTCAATGCTCAGACCATACGCCGCACACTGCATCAAATTGGTCTGCATGGCTGTCGTCCCAGAAGGAAGCCTCTTCTAAAGATGATGCACAAGAAAGTCCACAAACAGTTTGCTGAAGACAAGCAGACTAAGGACATGGATTACTGGAACCATGTCCTGTGGTCTGATGAGACCAAGATAAACGTATTTGTTCAGATGGTGACAAGCGTGTGTGGCGGCAACCAGGTGAGGAGGACAAAGACAAGTGTGTCTTGTCTACAGTCAAGCATGGTGGTGGGAGTGTCATGGTCTGGGGCTGCATGAGTGCTGCCGGCACTGGGGAGCTACAGATCATTGGGGGAACCATGAATGCCAACATGTACTGTGACATACTGAAGCAGAGCATGATCCCCTGCCTTCAGAGACTGGGCCGCAGGGCAATATTCCAACATGATAACCACCCCAAACACACCTCCAAGATGACCACTGCCTTGCTAAAGAAGCTGAGGGTAAAGGTGATGGACTGGCCAAGCATGTCTCCAGACCTAAACCCTATTGAGCATCTGTGGGGCATCCTCAAACAGAAGGTGGAGGAGCGCAAGGTCTCTAACATCCACCAGCTCTGTGATGTCATCATGGAGGAGGGGAAGAGGACTCCACTGACAACCTGTGAAGCTCTGGTGACCTCCATGCCCAAGAGGGTTAAGGCAGTGCTGGAAAATAATGGTGGCCACACAAAATATTGACACTTTGGGCCCAATTTGGACATTTCACTTAGGGGTGTACTGACTTTTGTTGCCAGTGGTTTAGACAATAATGGCTGTGTGTTGAGGGGACAGCAAATTTACACTGTTATACAAGCTGTACACTCACTACTTTACATTGTAGACAAAGTGTCATTTCTTCAGTGTTGTCACATGAAAAGATAAAAGAAAAGATTTACACAAATGTGAGGGGTTTACTTACTTTTGTGAGATACTGTATATAGAGGAATCAGGACCTCCTTCCTCCTGCTGGTGACCCCTCTAGTCATATAAAGATCTATATAGAGCAGGGGTCTCCAAACTTTCTATACAAAGGGCCAGTTTACTCTCCTTCAGACTTTAGGGGGGCCGGACTGTGGCCATCGGGAGTAGAAAAAGTACCAGCATCAGTTGGACTAAACAATGCCCCATCTTTGGTGTCATTGAGAGGAATTTGAGCCCCATCATTTGTGCCATTATGCCCCATCGATGGTGTCTTTGGTTGGAATTGTGCCCCATCATTGGTGTCACTGGGCCCCATTGTTAATATAATTGGGAAAAATAGTGTCCCAATGTTTGTGTCATAAGGAGGAATTGTGCCCCATCTTTTGTATCATTGGGAGGAACTGTGCCCCATCTTGGTCCCCCATCAATGATCACTTTGGTCCCCATTGTTGGTGTCATTGGAAGGAACTCTGCCCCTTTGTTGGTGTCAGTGAAGAAAATAGTGCCCTAGGGGCCGGATGAAAGCAAGCAAAGGGCCGCATCTGGCCCCCAGGCTGCAGTTTGGAGACCACTGATATGGAGGAATCATGACCTCCTTTCTCCTGCTGGTGACCCCTCTAGTGATATAAAGACCTTTATAGAGGAATCAGGACCTCCTTTCTCCTGCTGGTGATCCCTCTAGTGATATAAAGACCTTTATAGAGTAATCAGGACCTCCTTTCTCCTGCTGGTGACCCCTCTAGTGATATAAAGATCTATATAGAGGAATCAGGACCTCCTTCTTCATGCTGGTGACCCCTCTAGTAATATAAAGATCTATATAGAGGAATCAGGACCTCCTTCCTCCTGCTGGTGATCCCTCTAGTGATATAAAGCTCTATATAGAGGAATCAGGACCTCCTTCCTCCTGTTGGTGACCCCTCTAGTGATATAAAGATCTATATAGAGGAATCAGGACCTCCTTCCTCCTCCCAGTGACCCCTCTAGTGATATAAAGATCTATATAGAAGAATCAGGACCTCCTTCCTCCTGTT
Organism: Aquarana catesbeiana; assembly: GCF_042186555.1. NCBI lineage: Eukaryota > Metazoa > Chordata > Amphibia > Anura > Ranidae > Aquarana > Aquarana catesbeiana. The sequence continues at coordinate 689,700,927 of NC_133327.1, read as the reverse complement.
GGTGACCCCTCTAGTGATATAAATATCTGTATAGAGGAATCAGGACCTCCTTCCTCCTGCTGGAGATCCTTCTAGTGATATAAAGATCTATATAGAGGAATCTGCTGGGCCGCATGCTTGGATGAGGGTCTGATATGGATTTTGGGAGGGGCCCTATGCCATTTTTTGCCAGAATTTTTCATTGCCGGCATTCTTTTGTTCACATTGTAGCTGTCAGTGGGGAAGCCCGCAGATAACGAATGAGTAATCAATTGTTAAGGACGCGGGAGCCGGCTTCCCAGCCTATTCCTTAACAAACAGCTATTCTTCACACAGAATTCAAATTGGTCGATCATTTCTCGACTGATCTGAATTCTAATCATTCCGAAAATTTTGAGTTTTTGTTAGAAAATGAATATCCAATTGGCAATAGTGTGAACCCAGCCTGACTCTGGAGGCCACCATTAGGCCTCTAGGGGTCGGGGCCATTGCTACATCTTCCTTTCTTAAAACCAGTGAGGCAATTATAGCAGAAGGAGATGAGGATTTTGTGAAATAAAAACAGCTGCCATAGTTACAAATAATAAAAAATATATATATATATCTCTATAGTTATAGAGAATCACAGCTAGCTGAAGATTAAAATGGAAATGTGTAACAAATATTACAAAACGGACTTTTGTAGCCAATATATTGCACACCGGAGTTCTTTTTTAGGTTTCACTTTGTCTCTATAATTATACTGTATGGTAATTATCCTTTTTGTTGGCAGTTATGTTGTATCATTGAATCATAGAACAAGTCATGTGAAGACTTCTGACTGGTCTCTGTCACTAGTACAGCACATCTCTGCAAAACAAATCACACTCGATCATTGTCACTCATGGCAGGAGGGTGCCGAGCGATCGTATGTGACATTACTCAGCTCACTGCTCCGTGTGACGTGACACCGATCCTGACCTTCAGCTACACGAGAAAGGAGACAAATGAAGTCTTCCTCCTCTTCCATGTGTGGACACAGGAGATGGAAACTGCGTCTTTCCCATGCAGAGTCATTAAATGGAGTCTATTGGGTTTTCTATGTTCTTCAGAATGTGATAGGAAAAGTGAAGACATTTCATTAACATAGAAAACTTGTCATAAATTCAGTGCAGTGCAAGATACTTTTCTTAAAAATAAATTGCCGTATTTATCGGCCTATAACACACACCTTCATTATAAGAGGGAAGTTTCAGGGAGAAAACGTACATTTTAAATAAAGGATTTTGACGCAAAATAAGGGTCAGTGCCCATCTGCAGCCTTGTTATTGCCGAAATAAACAGAGCCGGATCTCCTGTGTATTTGGTTTGTCTTGCAGTCCCGCCCAGTCCCGCCAATTGGTCCGGCTCTTATGATGGACATAACACTAGTCCAATAGCGGGACGTCAATGCTAGGAGGCGAGACTTATGTATAAATACATAAGGGGGATATGATCTCCATGTATAAATACATAAGGGGGGATATGATCACCATGTATAAATACATAAGGGGGGATATGATCTCCATGTATAAATACATAAGGGGGGGATATGATCTCCATGTATAAATATATAAGGGGGGATATGATCACCATGTATAAATATATAAGGGGGGATATGATCTCCATGTATAAATAGATAAGGGGGGATATGATCTCCATGTATAAATACATAAGGGGGGGATATGATCTCCATGTATAAATACATAAGGGGGATATGATCTCCATGTATAAATACATAAGGGGGGATATGATCCCCATGTATAAATACATAAGGGGGATATGATCTCCATGTATAAATACATAAGGGGGATATGATCTCCATGTATAAATACATAAGGGGGGGTATGATCACCATGTATAAATACATAAGGGGGGATATGATCTCCATGTATAAATACATAAAGGGGGATATGATCTCCATGTATAAATATATAAGGGGGGATATGATCTCCATGTATAAATATATAAGGGGGGATATGATCTCCATGTATAAATATATAAGGGGGGGATATGATCTCCATGTATAAATACATAAAGGGGGATATGATCTCCATGTATAAATATATAAGGGGGGATATGATCTCCATGTATAAATATATAAGGGGGGATATGATCTCCATGTATAAATATATAAGGGGGGATATGATCTCCATGTATAAATATATAAGGGGGGATATGATCTCCATGTATAAATATATAAGGGGGGATATGATCTCCATGTATAAATATATAAGGGGGGATATGATCTAGAGAGTTAACTTCTTTATGAGAGATTTACCCTCCACATACGGAAAGGCTTCTTCACAGTAAGACTCGACTACGCAAACTCCCTCTACATAGGACTACCCCAATATCAGCTTGCGCGATTGCAACTCATCCAAAACACGGCGGCAAGACTGTTAACAGGAAAAAAACCCTGGGAATCCATCTCCCCTTCCCTGAGGAGCCTACATTGGCTAACCGTAAAGAACCAAATCACTTTCAAGACCCTCTGCCTCACCCACAAATGTATACAAGGAAATGCTCCTCAATACTTATGCGAGAAAATAAAGCACTACACACCCAATCGCAGTCTTCGATCTTCTAACCGAAACCTCCTCCTTATTCCAAAAACCCGCTACAAAACAAAAGGAGAACGAAGATTTGCAGTCCAAGGACCACGGTTATGGAACGCTCTACCTACTCACATTCACATGGAAGAAAACCATTAGGCCTTCAGGAAGAAACTCAAGACCTTCCTCTTCTAAAAAGCTGGACAACATAGGACGGATCTAGCGCCTTGAGGCGATTCAGTTCGCATTTGCAGCGCTATACAAATCATTCATTCATTCATTCAAAACATTGTTTAAAAAAAAAGAGCTGGATGATTTCTCAAATGCACAAAATATAAATGGATGATCCAAGGAATGACTTCTGGAGAATTTGGAAGGAATTGAACTTTTATCCCTAATGGAGCAAATTGGACCAAATTTGTTTTTTTTTTACCTTCCTCAGATCATCTGTGGGTACAGAATTGTGTATATGGAGGTTTTCTATTTATGCAATTTTTCTATTGGTTGAACTAGATGGAGTCATTTTTTTTTCAACCTGAGTAACAAGGTAACTAAGTAACAGCCGACAGTCACTTTTCTGCTATGTTTTAACCTTTAATGGCAACTAACACTTAATAATTCCAATGAAGGTAATTTAGGTCAAGAGATTGACTGTGCATCTGAGCTACAATTATTTAGAGGGACTTTTCTATCTTGATGAAGGAATATTTTCTTGAGTTGTTTAGCAGCCGGCAGCAGAAAAGAGGTTAAAGTTGGACCGCTCTCCTCATCAACCTGTATCAAATTCTGCCTCATCGCAGCAATTTCACACAGCGTTATGTGTAAAGATGGCTTCTCCTCGCATCAATCCCGGAGCGTGCCTGGTACGCATGGCCGCACATCACACCCAAAGCTTTAAAAGTTTACTGATTAGAAGTGGGTTGGTTTTGTAATTTAGTATGAAATGCGTCGGTTTTATCTTTTTTTTTTAAATAAAAGTCGTATTTGATACCTATCTATGATCGGAGAGCCGCTTTAAGGGGATTTCTAATTATCTTATAGATTTATCTAATCCCTACTGAAACTCTTGTTAGTGAAAGCTGAATTCTGGGCAGATATTGACCTCTTCCGGTCCGCGCTATAGCCAAATGACGGCTACAGCGCGGACCTACTTTGCCGGGAGGGCGTCAATCGATGCCCTCCTGTGCTCGAGTGGCCTGCGAGTCTATGAGATCCCGACCCCTTACCACGTGATCAGCTATCAGCCAATGACAGCTGATCATGTGATGTAAACAGAGCTGGTAATCAGCTATGTTTTCTTCTCTTCACCTACCAGCGCATAATAGTGCCGCCTACCAGTGCCCGCCAGCGCCACCTACCATTGTCCACAGTTCCTCCCATCAGTGCCCACAGTGCCACCTATAAATGTCACCAATCAGTGCCTCATCACCAGTGCTGCCTATCAATGCCACCTACCAGTGCCCATCAGTGCCAGCTACCAGTGCCCATCAGTGCCACCTACCAGTGCCTATCAATGCCACCTACCAGTGCCCATCAGTGCCAACTACCAGTGCCCATCAGTGCCATCTATCAGTGCCACTCATCAGTGCCACCTATCAGTGCCATCTATCAGTGCCCTTCACTGCCCATCAGTGCCATTCATCAGTGCCACCTATCGGGTCTATCAGTGCTGCCTCATCAGTGCTGTCTTATCAGTGCCCATCAGTGTCGCCTTATCTGTGCCTATCAGGGCAGTCTATCAGTGCCGATCAGTGAAGGAGAAAAATTACCTTTTTTGCAAAATTTTATAACAAACTATAAAACATGTTTTTTTTTCAAAAATGTCTATCTTTTTTTGTTTGTTTAGCAAAAAATAAAAACCCAAGTGGTGATTAAATACCACCAAAAGAAAGCTCCATTCATGTGAAAAAAATGATAAAAATTTCATACTTGGAAGCTGGAAGAGGCTGTTGCTGCCCCTCCACCTGCTGCTCCTCGCTGCACATGGCCCGCAGCTTGCTGAAGTAAGAGTCGGGGCCGTTGCTTCTCCTCCCGACCTAACAGGAAGTGGGTCCTCAGACCCGATTGCCCTGGGAGTCCTAAGACTCTCTCAGTGCCCTGCGCCTCGAGCCTACCCTTTTTCAAGCCAATTAGAGCCTCGGGCTCTAATCATATGCTTTGGAAAAAAAAAAAACCCACATTGAAATTCATGCGTCTGGTGCCTCGAATGTACAGTAGATTAGGGAATGGGCGCATGGATTAGGGGGGCGGCGCCCCTAATGGAGCGTCCACCACTGCCGGAATCATGGTTGAGGTTTTCGACCATGATCCTAGTTCCATTTTCTACAGGAGGCTATACAGCCGCTGGATCAATTTTACTGGTGGCGGAAGGGGGTCCCCCCCTCCCCCCTTCCCCGCTGCCGCCTTTACCGGGCTCTCCCATCTGATCAGGGAGTCCAGCAAAGATGCAACTGGCGGCATCGACTTTCCTGGACAAAGTTAAAAGGAACGGATGTTGTTCCTCCCACTGCGTGACATCAGAAACTGGAAGCAACCAGGATTTACCGTTACTGGCTTGTCAGTTTGATCAGATGCTTTGAAGGTTAGAGGTGAGATCTGCCATTTTTCTTGAGGAAAATCTGCTGCCTTCTGCCAGAAAGTGGTCAATAGGTAGAAGGTTTACCTTCCAACATGACAATGAGCCAAAGCACACAGCAACAATGACCACACAGTGGTTGGAGGAGAAGGCGGTGAATGTCCACCAATGACCACACAGTGGTTGGAGGAGAAGGCGGTGAATGCCCACCAATGACCACACAGTGGTTGGAGGAGAAGGCGGTGAATGCCCACCAATGACCACACAGTGGTTGGAGAAGAAGGCGGTGAATGCCCACCAATGACCACACAGTGGTTGGAGGAGAAGGCGGTGAATGTCCACCAATGACCACACAGTGGTTGGAGGAGAAGGCGGTGAATGCCCACCAATGACCACACAGTGGTTGGAGAAGAAGGCGGTGAATGCCCACCAATGACCACACAGTGGTTGGAGGAGAAGGCGGTGAATGTCCACCAATGACCACACAGTGGTTGGAGAAGAAGGCGGTGAATGCCCACCAATGATCACACAGTGGTTGGAGGAGAAGGCGGTGAATGTCCACCAATGACCACATAGTGGTTGGAGGAGAAGGCGGTGAATGCCCACCAATGACCACACAGTGGTTGGAGGAGAAGGCGGTGAATGCCCACCAATGACCACACAGTGGTTGGAGAAGACGGTGAATGTCCACCAATGACCACACAGTGGTTGGAGAAGAAGGCGGGAAATATCCACCAATGAGCACACAGTGGTTGGAGGAGAAGGCGGTGAATGTCCACCAATGACCACACAGTGGTTGGAGAAGAAGGCGGGAAATATCCACCAATGAGCACACAGTGGTTGGAAGAGAAGGCGGGAAATATCCACCAATGAGCACACATTGGTTGGAGAAGGCGGGGAATATCCACCAATGAGCACACAGTGGTTGGAGGAGAAGGCGGGGAATATCCACCAATGAGCACACAGTGTTTGGAGGAGAAGGCGGGGAATGTCCACCAATGAGCGCACAGAGGTTGGAGGAGAAGGCAGGGAATGTTCTTGCATGACCTAATCAGAGGCCAGACTTAAACCCCATTGAAAATCTGCGGAATGACTTGAAGACTGCTGTCCACGGTCACCATCAAATGTAACTGAACTTGAGCCGTTCTGCAAAGAAGAGCGGGCAAATATTGCAAGGTCTAGATGTGCAAACTTAGTAGAGACGAATCCCAACAGACTAAATTGAATGGAATTAAAGCAAAGGGTGGTCCAACAAAATACTGACACAAGGGGGGATCCTTTTTCCAACTCAGTGATTCTGTTTTTTATTTAATTTTTTCTGACATGTTGCACTGAGTAAATACAGCTGGACAAAACAAAAACTGTGTCTGTCTTGTTGCACAGCAACAAAATGTGATTATTTTAAAGGGAGAGGGGGGATTCTTTTCTATACCCACTGTACTTACTCCTTAGGAACAGTCATAGGGGAAGCTCCGACCCCAAGACAAGCCACAGTGGATCTCCCAAGATCACCTCCACCAGGTGCTCTCAGAGGAGGAGTCAACAGCGGTTCAGAGGAGGGGTCAACAGTGTGTCAGAGGAGGAGTCAACAGCGGTTCAGAGGAGGGGGTCAACAGTGTGTCAGAGGAGGAGTCAACAGCGGGTCAGAGGAGGAGTCAACAGCGGGTCAGAGGAGGAGTCAACAGCGGGTTAGAGGAGGAGTCAACAGCAGGTTAGAGGAGGAGCCAACAGCAGGTCAGAGGAGGAGTCAAGAGCGGGTTAGAGGAGGAGTCAACAGCGGGTCAGAGGAGGAGCAAACAGCGGGTCAGAGGAGGAGCCAACAGCGGGTCAGAGGAGGAGTCAATAGCGGGTTATAGGAGGAGTCAACAGCAGGTCAGAGGAGGAGTCAAGAGCGGGTTAGAGGAGGAGTCAACAGCGGGTCAGAGGAGGAGCAAACAGCGGGTCAGAGGAGGAGCCAACAGCATGTCAGAGGAGGAGCCAACAGTGGGTTCGATGACAGTTGCCCTCTAAAAATGATTTAAATGGAATCCACCCTGTTTGTAACGACACAGATGGCACATGTCTTTTGGCCACCTTGTTCATTCAGGGTGGAGTCTCGTTGTTTTTTTACCGTCTTTTCTCCTGCCCCTCTCCTCTTCATCTGGGATTGGCTGCAAATTATCCGGCAGATCATTGTAGTGTGAAATTCTTTTTTCCATTTCATGTGGGTATTCTCCACACTCACTGCGGTATTTCAGGTGGGCTTTGTGGACTTCTGGCTTTGTGTTCAGACAACTCGTTGCAATTTAAAAACTTGAAGATCGAAATGCTCAGAAATATCATTATTTTTCCTAATTTCACAGTCGACTGGCTGACCTGACTGACGTTCGGTTGTGAATTTTGAAGCAGAACTCTAGAGAAATTTTGAAGCTTCCCCTCGGTCCAATAATATCATTGATAAACGATTGTATTCAAATGAAGGTGTCATTACCCATAATTCCTCTCTACATTGAAGAGGAACTGTCACCTTGCCCATGCATGTCAAAGTGACAATGTCTCTGTAAAGCAGTGGCGGTTGGTGATATATTTTTTGGGGGAGGTCGGGAAACAATACACCCGCCGGCACCGGCACCCACCGGTCGGTCACAAGCCCCACACTTACTTCATCTAGGTCACACTTCCTCCAGGCAGCGGGTGGAGGCTCCTCCTCCTGTGCTTCATGGTGGCTTCCCCTGCATCTCCTCAACGATTGGCCGGGAGGTGAATCAGGAAGACAATAGTGGATATTAATTCGCTAATGTCACACAACTTGGTGGGCTTGGGGGGCGCAGTGCTATGCGCTCTGAGCCCACCCTTTTTTGAAGCCAATTAGAGCCTCTGGCTCTAATCACCTGCCTCTAAAAAAAAAAAAAAAAAATCCCATTGGAATCCATGCGTCCGGCGCCCTACATGTAGATTAGGGATCCAGACACGTAGATGGGGGGGGGGGGGGGCGGCGCCCCTGCATTACGGGCCACCATTGCTGTAAAGGATCCTCCCTGACCCACTTCTACTCACCTCGCCTGCGTGCCCTCATGGCTCCTTCCTCCATTGGGTATTGTTGCTGGCAGAGCATGGAGGGAGTAGAGGAAAGTTGAATATACAGTCAAAGGCAGCCATTTATCGGGACTAGACCTGTACAATTTGTTTTGTAAATTCGGACACATTTTTGGTTATTCTGAGATTTTGGGTGACGTCTGTGTGAAGAATAGCTGGTTGCTAAGGAGTGGGCGGGGAAGCCAGCCTCCGCGTCCTTAACAACGGATGACTCATCATCTGTCAGCGGGCTTCTCCACTGACAGTTGAAAACAAAAGAATGAAAAATTAAGAAAAAAAAACATTGTAGGGCCCCCCCCAATCCATACAAAGGTCCTTCGGGTCTGATATGGATTTTAAGGGTAACCCCAGGCCAAAAAAAAAAACGGTGTGGGGTCCCCCCCAAAATTCATACCAGATCCTTATTCGAGTATGCAGCCCAGCAGGCCAGGAAAGGGGGAGACAAGTGAGCGCCCCCCCTCCTGAACCATACAAGGCCACATGCCCTCAACATGGTGAGGGGAGTGCTTTGCGGCGGGGGCCCCAACACCCTCCACCCCCACCCCAAGCACCTTGTCCCCATGTTGATGTAGAATACAATATAATAGAGTAAAACAGAAAAAAATTGGATAAACAAAAAAAAAAAACAACAGAATAGAATAGAAAGGAATAGAAACGAATAAAAAAATAAATAGAATTAAATAGATTATATCCATCTTTTGAAATTCAAATAGAATAAAAAAGAATCGAATTAAAAAAACAATAGCATAGAATAGGATAGAATAGAATTAATATAACCATTTTCCAAAATTCAAATAGAATCAATTTGAATAGAATAGAAAAGAATAGAGTAGCATACAATAGAAAATAAAACAATAGTATAGAATAAAACAGAATAGAATAGAATGTATATAACCATCTTCCTATTCTAATCTATTCTTTTCTATTCTATTCAAATTCAAATTGAATCTATTTGAATTTTGGGAATTGGTTATATTCTGTCTATTCTATTGTATTGTTTTTTAATTGTATTCTTTTTCTATTTGTTCTATTCTATTCTATTCTTTTGTTTTCAATTCTATTCTATTTTCTATTCTATTCTTTTCTATTAAAATGTATTCTATTCAAAATTCAAATTTTTCGAGAGATTGTTATATTCTTTCTTTTCTATTCTATTCTGCTGTTTTTTTCTATACTATTCTATTATTTTCTTTTCTATTCTAATCTATTTTTTTCTATTCTATTCAAATTTGAATTGATTCTATTTGAATTTTGGGAAATGGTTATAATCTTTTTATTCTATTCTATTGTTTTTTCTAATTCTATTTTATTCTATTCTATTCTTTTCTTATGAATTCAAATTCTAATTTATTCTATTTTAATTTCAGAAGATGGTTATATTCTTTCTATGTTATTCTATTCTATTCTATTCTATTTGTTTCCATTATATTCTAGTCTATTCTGTTCTTCTATCCTCTATTCTATTTTGTTTTGTTTTACTCTATTATTTTTTTTCTTCTGTTATATTTTTTTCTATTTCATTTTTTTTTCTATTCCTTTATTTTCTATTCTATTTTATTCTCTTTGGAAATTTGAAAACTATTCAAATTTGAAAACTTTTCGAATTCGAAAAGTATTCTAAAACGATTTGAAAAACGATTCAAATTAGAATTTCGTCCAAATTTTTTTTCTTTTTTTTTTTGTTGTTGTTATTTAAAATTCATTTAAATTCGGTACTATTGTAAAACGAAAATTCATCCAAATTTCAATTCAGAACTAAACGAACCGCACACGTCTAGTAGCAAATTTCAACAAATCCAATAAAAGTTATAAGAAGACGAAATAACGAAATTCTAATTCGAAAATTTGTTTGAATTTGAAAGTGGAAACATATTGCAATCTTTACAATAAGGTATCAAAGTGAAATAAAATGATAAGAATAGAAAAACATAGAATAGCATAGAATAGAATAGAATGAAAATAACCGTCTTTTCCGAAATTCGAAAATTACGGTTATACTAACCAGATATAAAAAAAAGAATAGAATAGAACATAAAAGAATAGAATAGGGAGCAGCAATCTCAGTTTTATCAGATGCTTTTGGAGGCTGGAGGAGAGATATGGGGTCTAATAGAACCCAGAGCTCTCCAGGACCTTTCATGGCTCAGGCCATTACATGTTCAAAGCTGGAAAAGGGGACGACCAGGGGTGGGGTCAAGGGTGGGTCAAAGGGGGGGGTCGCCCGAAAGGTAGACTGTACAGGGGGCCCCATGATTTATAACAGCGGCCCTGGCGAAAAGGTTAAACTAGTGTAGCAAGGGCCCCTGACACCTAGAGGCCTAATGGTGACCTCCAGAGTCGGGGAGAGTGGACATTCTCCTTTGTAGAGCGGGTTACCAGGCATGATGGGTGAAGTGCAAGAAGACATGATGGGCGCCAGCCACTTTTTGAATGCAAACAAAAGATTTATTGTCTCTTAACAGAACTGTGGGAGAGAAGGTTAGGGCCAGGACACCATTGAGTAGATGCTATGACAATTCACAGACTTGGAGACTTCCATAAGTAGACAGCTATACAGTGGAAGTCCTCCAGCTAGATAACACTTCTGTGTAGGTAGGACCGCCGTCTCCTATGGGAACTAATCTTGTGACAATCAATGAAAGGTAGTTGTACATAACTCTTGGTAACACAGAACAGTCCTTGACTTATCTCACAGCATCCCACTGTAGATCTTCACTCACTGAGCTCCTGGTCTCTCACTAGACTTCCCAATCTCAGTCACTACCGGATCTCCTGAGCTCTTCCACAGCTATCCCGCTGTATACTCCTCAAGCGTCACCCCTGATATCCTGCTGGGTCCCTGGCTTGGCACTTGCTGAAGCTTTCCCACTTCTTCCCCGTCCTCGGCTGGTGAGAAGACTGCTCCGGTACTGGCTCAAGCTTACTCACAGTAGTCTCCGGTAATAAGGTAGATGGTCCCTTAGTGGCGACAGCTTCCCTTCTACCTCCGACCACAACTGGTTTCCTTTCTGGCCGAACCTTCTCAACTTGGTTGGATTCCAATCCTGCAGTCCCAACTGTAATAATCGTTAATTTTGGTATTAATAACGATATTTCAATAATTCATATTGATGATGAGGAAAGTTCCAAGAAAGTCCGTTCAGTTCTTGTGTAAAAAACTAAAAAATTGATTTAATAATACAAATATGAACGCTATAGATATACTCAAACACACCATTATGTACAAACTGTAGCTCGTAAGGGCGATTTAGAGACATTGACTCCCATGGAACGTTTATGTAGACAATATGATAAAATCAGAGGTCACATGTCTGCTATATACACAATATTGATGTATGTCTCGAAGAAACTGAACTACATGATCCAATGGGAACAAGATTTTCAGGAAACCCTCGACCTTGAGGAATGGCACGCGATATCAGAGACAGCATCTCGATCGCTCATCAATACCTCTATTATTGAGGCTAACTATAGAGTCTTATTGAGATGGTATATGGTACGGGCTAGACTGGCCACCTTTGTACCTGGAGCCACCTCTAAGTGCTTTAGGGGATGCGGCCAAGAAGGATCCACCTATCACACATGGTGGACATGTCCCAAGGTCAGGAGATTTTGGATCAGGGTTTACAATTTTATATATACCCTTACCCAGATTAACCTGACGAAATCAGCAAAACGTGCACTCCTGGGGGGCAGGATAGCGGAAGTCTCCAGATTCCAAAGACGACTTCTTACATTCATATTTATTTCAGCTAAAATAACTATAGCCAGAAATTGGAGGTCCGCTGCCATTCGATCAGCTTAAACATAAAATGTGGTGGCCTATGTTGAATGAAAGGTTAACAGCAATAGTACAAGATAAGATGAAGTCGTTTCACAAAGTGTGGGATCCATGGACTAGATACCTGACAAATGACCCCAGGACGCTCACAAACTAGACCTATTCTCGAGAAATGGGTCTCTGGGCACGGAGCCCCAGCCCCCCCCACCCCCTCAACTTTCCCTTCTCTGACCTCTCCCCTGCACCTTTTCTCTACTTTGTTTTATCCCTCCCCCCCTCTTTTAATAATTTTTAATTATTGGGTTTCAATGGGTTTATGTTGTTTCTCTCATTCACCCTTGGCGGACTATTGTCTACTTGGGCTATGGAGGGAGATACCCGCGCAACCGTAGGAGCCAGACCCCCCCCCCCCCGATAGTCAGATGGGGAGCTGGTTCTTCCCAGCGGGTGAAACATACGTTAGGGCCTAGGATTGGAAATATGCTTGAGGTCACAGATGCTGTGGTACTGTGTACAGTTTAAGATTCTTAGGTGAGAAAGGCATATATACCACACTTATCTAAGCAAATAAGTTACAGTTAACATCAGGAGGTGATAATGGTCCATCTCTGCTATAAGAATAGGAATCCTCAGGTATATTAGAATATTTAATGTATGGCTCCCTAAACACGTTGTATCCTGCACAATGAAAAGTTGAGATCTTTGTTCCTTGTATTGTAAAATCTTTAATAAAAACTATTGAAACATAATAATAAAAACAGCAAAAAAAATACAAGAACAATTTCAAAGTACAGAATGTCATTAATAATGTATAATATTCTTAAGATGAAGATTGAATCAGATTTGTGTCTGTGTGTAGATGTGGCAGCGATGTCTTGTGATGTGTGTTGTGTAGCTGTCCTCGTGGTGAGAAGGTCTGCCGGTGTGAGAGTCAAAACTCTCTGTTACAAACTTTCTACTCCTAAAATCCGGCCCCCACCTTCTCCTATAAAGGCTGGCTTAAAGGTTTGTTTTGTCTTATAGTTCCACAGAAAACCGCGGCAAATGGATTCTTACTTTCGGTCTAATGCCAGAGGTTGAAATACAACACCATCTCTATGCAAGTCATTCCAGGGGGATGGGCAAGACTGCTATGTGTAAAGGTTTAAACATGTACAATATAAGTTTCCTTTAACTTCTAAATCAAATACTACATACTGTATATCATTAGGTATATATTCATTTAAAACGCAATGTTCTTATTAATATCCTAATCAAGAAATATTGTAATATAAAGAAATCTTAAAGTATGTGAATCCTTCCTACTCACAGATGAGAGGAGGTGAAAGGTCATCTCACTCTTAATTATTGCCATATGTTGACTCTACATAGAACTGCTTATGAGCTTATAACAGCATCAGGGCCGGTGCTACCACTAGGCAAACTAGGCAGCCGCCTAGGGCGCCCTGCTGCCTAGGGCACCCGGCCACTGGTGTTCCTACTCTCTTCTTTCTGCAGCAAGCAACTAAGTCTCAGCATCAGCAGGCAGCTGCCACTCCATTCGCACATAGTGTCAGTGGTGGAGGACTGTGTCTGCGTCCCGAATCCAGAATGAAAGGGGGCAAGCAAACATTCATTGATGGGCACTGATAGGCTGCATCGAGGGTTGCTTGTAGGCTGCATTTGATGGGCGCTGGTGAGGCTGCATTTGATGGGCCCTGGTGAGGCTGCATTGATGGGCACTGGTGAGGCTGCATTTGATGGGCGCTGGTGAGGCTGCATTTGATGGGCACTGGTGAGGCTGCATTTGATGGGCGCTGGTGAGGCTGCATTTGATGGGCACTTCATTAAAAAGGTGGGCAGGGGAAAGGGGGTGGAGTCAGGGGTGGAGCCAAGGGGGTGGCAATATGAGGTTTTGCCTAGCGTGTCGAAAATTCTTGCACCAGCCCTGAACAGCATGTACTTTCACGAGTATAAAAACCTATATAAAAACTTCACTTTTTCCATACATTGAAGAAATATAAATATATATATTTATATATACAATTCAATTATTATGTAAGATCCAATCCATTCATTCATTTGTTAATATTTGTTAATAATGAAAATCTAACACCAACCCTACGCTGCTTCTAATGCTCCTGGATGGGCCTCAGACAGCTTAGCAGCCAGGTGTCCCCGGGATAGGCCTCAGGCTTCCGGCCTAGCAGCCCGGGTGTAAGAGAACTTCTCTGGCGCACACACGTGTGCATGCGCGCGCTCACGGGCAACAGCGGACTTCCAGGGCGCTGATGCACATGCGCGTGCGCAATGGACTGTGTGCACGTGCAGGAGCGCGTCCCTAACTCCAGTTCACGCCAGACGGCCTATTTAAAGGGTGCCCTGACTCACAAACAGCGCTGACTGGTCTTCAGCTGTGTCCTGATCTTCTGATTCCTGTTGTACCCTGCCTGATACCTGTTGCTGAACCCGGCTTTCCCTGACTCTGGACTCCAGATACATTCCTGATTACCGGTTCCTGATCTCGGCTTCCGTTAGACCTTGCTTCTGCTCATGCCTTTGTACTTCGCTGCCCGCCTGTTACCGAACACGTCTATTCTTGAGACCCTACTCCTGCTCTTCGCCTGGCTCAAACACTGCCTGTTGTCCTGCCTGTGCCACCGAGCCTACAACTCCATCTGCAAGTTCTGCAAGCAACGCCTACAGGCACTCGTGTTCCTCCTGGCCCTAGCCACCATCTGTTCCACCTTCAGTGGGGCTTGGGCTGGAGATACAAGGGAGGCCGACCTCGTCAGATCAGACTCCTACCAGGTACGTGACATCGGGGTGACACAACACACGTCCACCCAGACAGCCGTCCAGGTGGCACAGAACCCCGATCACCTGACTCCACCCAAAATAAAAATAGGCTCTCCCAGCAAGCCAAGGGGCTTAAAGAAACCCTTACCCATTGGCTGAGGCGCCCCGTCCATTCATAATCTGTCCTTGCTATGCCCTTATCTATCTAATGTAACCGGCTACAATGCCACCTGGTGACAGAAGAGAAAAATACAGCAATTCCAGAATTAGGGGGATATCAGTGGATCTCCTAACAATTAGACAAGGAAATTACTACCTGGCACTAAATTGGTTAGCAACCCTACCTAAACACCGAGTGCTACACTGGAACAAGGTGTGTTTTTTGACAATCAACATCTACGACTTGCCTTGTGATTGGATGAAGATGTCTGTGCTACCTGCGTGGATATAACTGTTGGGTTATGTTCCTCATAAAGAAACCGAAACTGAAGAAGTGACTTGGATAGGCAAGGAAACATCTTGAACATTATAGAATAAGCTCAGCTGAATGTGAATAACTACTACAAGCTATTCCTCTTCTTGGCTTTATAAAATTGTTGGGTTCAGATTTGGCATGTTCCCCGCGAGCTTCTGACTTTCCCAGATAATATTTGCAGCTCATTTATCAGTTTTACTTTCCAGCCTTCAGCCGCTCTTTGATAAGTGGAGCTTTTTCTTAAAATTTAACAGCACTCGACTGTTTTAATATCAAAATTCATCAGAGAACCTGAGTAGGAGCTCCTTTTCTGCTCATGCAAGATGTCCACATTCCCGGCTCCGAGAAGATTTGCTACGTGACACGTTCCAGGACTTGTAAATTGAAAGCGAGCTCGCCGATCGCCGTCCCGGCTTTTTATGTAATATTGCGGCCTTTTTATTCAGCACTCCAGAATTCAATTTCAGCCATCGTCCTCCACGGCTCCGTCCAGATGATGCTCATGATAGACATATATTATCACGTCTACCTGTTCCTGCGCTCGGAAAACGAAGACATTATTACTAAAAGGGCCATTTTACCGATGCGGAGCGAGCAGAGGAGGAATGATGAAATGTACGGAGAACGCAGCTCCTCGCTCTTCTACATGAGAGATGGCCAGAGATACCAGATGTAACAATGGCGCATTGTAGGCGACCTGTCTGCATCACCGCCATCGTCTCATCGTATCAATCAGCAGAAAGCAGCACAGATTCTACACTACAATATAAAATGTATAACCTGTATTTAAAGGAAGTCTACTTTTTGAAGCTTTTTATTTTAGATATACACTCACCGGGTTGGACCCCCTTTATTAGGTCCTCCTTGCTAGTAGCGGGTTGGACCTCCTTTGGCCTTCATTCTTGGTGGCTTAGATACAACAAGGTGTTGGAAACGTTCCTCAGAGATTTTGCTCCATAGTGACCTGATAAGTTGCTGCAAATTTGTCAGCTGCACATCCATGATGCCAATCTCCCGTTCCACCACATCCCAAAGGTGCTCTATTGGATGAGATGTGGTGAGTGTGGAGGCCATTGCAGTACAGGGACCTCATTGTCCAGTGGTGAGATGATTAGAGCTTTGTGACATGGTGCATTATCCTGCTGGAAGGAGCCATCAGAAGATGGGGACACTGTAGTCATAAAGGGATGGACATGGTCAGCAACAATACTCAGGTACCCCATCCCCCACACCATTACAACCCACCACCAGCCTGAACCGGTGATACCCAATCCCCCACACCATTACACCCCCACCACCAGCCTGAACTGGTGATACCCCATCCCCCACACCATTACACCCCCACCACCAGCCTGAACCGGTGATACCCCATCCCCCACACCATTACACCTCCACCACCAGCCTGAACCGGTGATACCCCATCCCCCACACCATTACACCCCCACCACCAGCCTGAACCGGTGATATCCCATCCCCCCACCATTACACCCCCACCACCAGCCTGAACCGGTGATACCCCATCCCCCACACCATTACACCTCCACCACCAGCCTGAACCGGTGATACCCCATCCCCCCACCATTACACCCCCACCACCAGCCTGAACCGGTGATACCCCATCCCCCACACCATTACACCCCCACCACCAGCCTGAACCGGTGATACCCCATCCCCCATACCATTACACCTCCACCACCAGCCTGAACCAGTGATACTCCATCCCCCACACCATTACACCCCTACCACCAGCCTGAACCAGTGATACCCCATCCCCCACACCATTACACCTCCACCACCAGCCTGAACCAGTGATACCCCATCCCCCACACCATCACACCTCCACCACCAGCCTGAACCAGTGATATCCCATCCCCCACACCATTACACCTCCACCACCAGCCTGAACCAGTGATATCCCATCCCCCACACCATTACACCCCCACCACCAGCCTGAACCGGTGATACCCCATCCCCCACACCATTACACCCCCACCACCAGCCTGAACCGGTGATACCCCATCCCCCCACACCATTACACCCCCACCACCAGCCTGAACCGGTGATACCCCATCCCCCACACCATTACACCCCCACCACCAGCCTGAACCGGTGATACCCCATCCCCCACACCATTACACCCCCACCACCAGCCTGAACCGGTGATATCCCATCCCCCACCATTACACCCCCACCACCAGCCTGAACCGGTGATATCCCATCCCCCACACCATTACACCCCCACCACCAGCCTGAACCGGTGATATCCCATCCCCCCACACCATTACACCCCCACCACCAGCCTGAACCGGTGATACCCCATCCCCCACACCATTACACCCCCACCACCAGCCTGAACCGGTGATATTCCATCCCCCCACACCATTACACCGCCACCACCAGCCTGAACCGGTGATATCCCATCCCCCACACCATTACACCCCGCCACCAGCCTGAACCGGTGATATCCCATCCCCCACACCATTACACCTCCACCACCAGCCTGAACCGGTGATATCCCATCCCCCACACCATTACACCCCCACCACCAGCCTGAACCGGTGATATCCCATCCCCCACACCATTACACCCCCACCACCAGCCTGAACCGGTGATACCCCATCCCCCGCACCATTACACCCCCACCACCAGCCTGAACCGGTGATACCCCATCCCCCACACCATTACACCCCCACCACCAGCCTGAACCGGTGATATCCCACCCCCCCACACCATTACACCCCCACCACCAGCCTGAACCGGTGATACCCCATCCCCCACACCATTACACCCCCACCACCAGCCTGAACCGGTGATATCCCATCCCCCAAACCATTACACCCCCATCACCAGCCTGAACTGGTGATATCCCATCCCCCACACCATTACACCTCCACCACCAGCCTGAACCGGTGATACCCCATCCCCCACACCATTACACCCCCACCACCAGCCTGAACTGGTGATATCCCATCCCCCACACCATTACACCCCCACCACCAGCCTGAACCGGTGATACCCCATCCCCCACACCATTACACCCCCACCACCAGCCTGAACAAATGATATCCCCTCCCCCACACCATTACACCCCCACCACCAGCCTGAACCGGTGATACCCCATCCCCCACACCATTACACCCCCACCACCAGCCTGAACCGGTGATACCCCATCCCCCACACCATTACATCCCACCACCAGCCTGAACCGGTGATACCCCATCCCCCACACCATTACACCCCCACCACCAGCCTGAACCGGTGATACAAGGCAGGATGGATCCATGCTCCAAATTCTGACCCCACCATCTAAATGTCGCAGCTGAAATCCAGACTCATCAGACCAGGCAACATTTTTCCAATCTTCTATTGTCCAATTTTGGTGATCCTGTGCCAATTGTAGCCTCAGTTTCCTGTTCTTAGCTGACAGGAGTGGCACCCGGTGTGGTCTTCTGCTGCTGTAGCCCATCTGCTTCAAGGTTGGATGTGTTGTGCATTCAGAGATGGTATTCTGCATACCTTGGATGTAACGAGAGGTTATTTGAGTTCCTGTTGTCTTTCTATCATCTGGAACCAGTCTGGCCATTCTCCTCTGACCTCTGACCTCAACAAGGCATTTTCCTCCACACAACTGCCGCTCACTGGATATTTTCTCTTTTTCCCACCATTCTCTGTACACCCCGAGAGATGGTTGTTGTGAAAATCCCAGATATACTCAGACCAGCCCCATCTGCCACCAACAGCCATGCCACCTTCAAAGTCACTTCAATCCCCTTTCTTCCCCATTCTGATGCTCTTATTGAACTTCAGCAAGTCATCTTCACCACGTCTAGATGCCTAAATACATTGAGTTGATCCCATGTGATTGGCTGATTAGCAATTTGTGCTACCAAGCAATTGTACAGGTGTACCCAATAAAGTGGCCGGTCAGCGTATATGTTAGGACCAAACTCCAGGTTGCCCACCCCTGGCGCTCGCTAGTGTTTCTCGAGGTGGCGGCTGGTGTTTTTTTCTTTTTTTGGGGGGCCAGCAAACATCCACCACCACTATCATGGTTGGTCAGTCGGCCAGCGGCACCCCCCCTACCCTGGCACTTACCTCATCAGTTGCAGGCGGGCGGGCTCCTACGGGCGGCTGGCAGCGGCCGGGTTGCAAGCTCCTATGAGCGGGTTGCGGGCTCCTATGGGGGGGTTGCAGGCTCCTACGGGCGGTGGGTTGTGGGCTCCTATGGGCAGGTTGCGGTTCCTATGGGCGGTGGGTTGCGGGCTCCTATTGGGAGGTTGCTGGCTCCTATGGATAGGCGGGTTGCGGGCTCCTATGGATAGGTTGCGGGCTCCTAAGGGCGGCTGGAAGCTGCCGGGTTGCAAGCTCCTATGAGCGGGTTGCGGGCTCCTATGGGGGGGGACTGCAGGCTCCTACGGACGGTGGGTTGTGGGCTCCTATGGGCGGCAAGTTGCGGGCTCCTATAGGGGGGTTGCGGGCTCCTACGGGCAGTGGGTTTCAGGCTCCTATGAGCGGGTTGCAGGCTCCTATAGGGGGTTGCGGGCTCCTACGGGCGGCGGGTTGCGGGCTCCTACGGGCGGTGGGTTGCGGACACCTGTGTCCTCTCTGTATCACGGCGGCTTCCGCCACACGGCTCCTCCCTCCTCCTCCTCCTAGGCGTTCAATAGGATGCCTGTCCTTTCAGCCAGTCGGGTGACCAGTGTCAAAACTTGCTTCCTGATTGGCTAGGAGGAGGATCGTTGTTACAGCAGCGAATATTGATTCGCTGTTGTAACACAACTGGGTGGGCTCGGATCGCACTCTCTGTGACTCGAGCCCACTCTATATTGAAGCCTCTTAGAGCCTCTGGCTCTAATTGGTGCTTTAAAAAAACAGCCCCTCCGCATTGCAATCCATGCACCGGTGTCCTGAAAGGGGCCGGACGCAAGGATAGGGGAGGCTACAATGGACGTGTGGGGGGGCAGTGCCTGTGCGCCCTTAATGGACGGGCCGCCCCTGGTTTCTCGGGCTTATTGTTCTTATTTGGCGAGCCCAGGTAACGATCCAGCGGCTGGCCACAGAGGCAGGGGGGAAACCAGATCGTCTCTGATCACCTCTACGATCCAGGAGGACCGGAGCGAAGTCACGACAACACTTCCGGTCTAGGACGGGGTCCAGCGGGACTGACACCCGGAACACTGTGTGTTCCGGGTATCAGTCACCCCCTTCCAGTATACGGGTAGTTTGGGGCAGCGCCATAGCATTTGTATCAGGTTCCCATGATCCCGCTTGCATCTAGTGCATGTTGGTGTGAGGAGCAGATCCATACTGTGGAACCTATGAGGTGTGTAGTAGACTGTAGTAGACTCTCAGGAGAGTATATAGTTGTGTCAGCTGTTGAGTCACATTTAAGAAGCAAATGGTCACTGCCTGTAGGGCTTCATCCCACTGGTC